>NC_057804.1:329194030-329272558 GCF_018294505.1 Triticum aestivum | reverse complement strand
GCTCTCCCCTGGCGGCGCTGGAGGAGAGGGTGGAGATCGTGGGGAGTGGGGGGTGAAGTGGGGAATGGGGATCGGGTAGCTAGGGTTCGGTCGATGGGGGGTATGTGTAGGCCGAGGTGGGCCGGCCTGGCGGGGAGATGGCCCAGTTGGGCCGGTGGCTTGCTGGGCCAGAGCCCAGTGGGAGGGGGGGGTTCTCCTTTTTTTGTTAGTTTGTTTTTCTGTTTTCTTTTTATTTATTTTCTTTTCTGTTTTTATTTATTTATAAGCACTTAGGCATTTTATAAAATTGTGAATCTTACACCATAATTATCTTTGTAATACATGGCAACCACCGAACATTTTTATTTTAATTTTTAAAAACTTTTATTGTTTTCTTTTATTTAAATTTTGAATTTGTTTCGGTTCTGAACTATCGAGAGTTTATCACAGTAACCGTGGTGACGTGGCATCATTAGCGGGGAATCACTATAGCTTAATTATCCGGGCGTCACAATTATGGTGGTGCTCTGTGACGTCTTGGTCTGGTCGTTGAACACAAAGAAGTACGTGAAGTTGCAGCTATGGCGAACTTTTAATCTAAAAAAAACTCAAAGTCTAAACGGTGCCCTAAGGACTGTATATATGGAGGAAGAGGGGGGGGGGGATTTCATGGCCCTTGGAGGACGGGTCCGAAACCAACCCTATCTCATGTTTCCCCACACATACGGACTCTAAAAACAGCCTCTACTCAAGTATTTCGAAATTACATGGGCCCGGCCCAATAATAAGGTGACGCAACACCTATAATAGCCTCTGGACGAAATTTATGGAGTGGCATCTTGTATATTTCATCCAAGTCTTCATACACTCAAATCCCTGAAATCATCACTTGTAACTCCGTTCTTGTTCCCCTTGCGCATGCCATCATCTGCATGCTTGATCTTGCTCCAATGTTCATCCTTGTTGTCCAAGCTAGGCCCTTCATTTGTAAGAAAGACAAATGTATCCAATTTAGGCAGCATCATATTCTCATGAACATTAATACCATTACCAAGAAATGGAAGTACATGATAATTTAATTGGCGTGCATGAGCTCTAGTAATTGGTCCAGTATGTATAGCAGCATGGGCTGTGGGTGTAACAATGGTATTGATGTCCTCATCAGAGGTTATATATACCCCTCCACCCCCTTCTCCATTCGAGGGAGAGCCATCATAACGTGCCTACACTTCCAGCATACATTGTCTGAGAGAGAACCACCTACTTATGTGTTGAGATCAAGATATTCCAATCCTACCACAAGATTCTTGATTTATAGCCTTCCCCAAGTTGCTTTCCACTCAAATAATCTTTCCCATATCCAAATCTGTGAGAGAGAGTTGAGTGTTGGGGAGACTATCATTTGAAGCACAAGATCAAGGAGTTCATCATCAACACACCATCTATTACCTTTTGGAGAGTGGTGTCTCCTAGATTGGTTAGGTGTCGCTTGGGAGCCTCTGTCAAGTTGTGGAGTTGAACCAAGAAGTTTGTAAGGGCAAGGAGATCGCCTACTTAGTGAAGATCTACCTGAGTGAGGCAAGTCCTTCATGGGCGATGGCCATGGTGGGATAAACAAGGTTGCTTCTTCATGGACCCTTTGTGGGTGGAGCCCTCCGTTGACTCGCGCAACCGTTACCCTTCGTGGGAGGAAGTCTCCATCAACATGGACGTACGATAGCACCACCTATCGAAACCACGCCAAAATTCTCCGTGTCTTCATTGCGTTTGCACTCTCCAAACCCTTGCCTTTACCTTCATATGCAATGTTCCACTTTCCATTGCTACACTCTTAGAATTGCATGTGTAGGTTGATTGCTTGAATTGTGCTAATTGCTAAAATCTACCCACAACTAAAATTGGGAAAAGGTTATATTTTTATTTGGTCAAGTAGTCTAATCATCCCCCTCTAGACATACTTTCGATTCTACAGAAAGCCATCAATCAGTTTTTGTAGTTTGGTAGCTTTCACATGTCCACAGTACAATTTATGTGAGCCTTTGCAATTTTGTGATGACGTTGTCATGAGCTGAACCTACACTGGCAGAATAATTGACATTTTGCCTGAGATATCAATATACCAAGTTTTTTCGTGTGGGAATTTTAACAATATCATACCCATATCCTTATGTACTTCAAGATACCAAAGGAGGAGCCAAACACTGTACGAACTTCGACAAATGGAACCTGCCTACAATGTGGTCGCAAGGGGGTGGCGGGTCAATGGGCGGCCGTGTCGTGTGAGTTGGTCAAGTCCGAGGTCGCGAGCTGATACATCCACGGCCAGCAACTGCATCTTCAACCTCCGGACGTTTATTGATATTTGGTTGTGATACCAGGTTTAGCGGTAGAGAAAATTATTAGGATAATAAAAAAATGTTAGGATATTTTTCTTTGTATATGTGATTATAATGCTGGGGTATGAGGGTTCATAACTATCAGCTATCAGGCAATGCTAAAATAAGAAAAATAAGAGGACTATAACATTGCAAATTGTTTGGGAAAATTACTGAACTTTTCAAAACTTTGAGGATGGAGTGGATGGCGAATGCATCTAAATTTGGGATGATAGGAATGCCTATGGCAATTTGACGAACTTGGAGAAAAGATATGCAAATTTCGAGTTGGGTGGCAATGTAGATCTGAAGCCAAGTAGCTTGTGATATACTCCGTCCTTTTCAGTTTATAGGGCCCATTTTTTTTGTTTTCCTACTTTAAAGGGCCTATCTCTATCCTATGTTTAGATTCCGAAGCATATTAATTTTTGCATGCAAGGATTAAAAATAGGGATAATTGATTTTATGCCCCAAGCTGGGTCACACTCGGCAGGTTTACCCCTAATATTCGGAAACACTCGTTCACGCCCAAATCACTTTGTTCGTCTTATGCTTTTGCCCTTTCATCATTTGACCATGAATTCAAAAAATTCATAATAAATTCATACTAACTCAGAAAAATGTTAAGAAAAACATCACCTATATGTTCATGTGATTTGCACTCATGAAAAAAGTGTTGGGAAATCCCCATCTCAGTATGAGCTCATATGATCTCCACACGAATAGTAAACTCTAAAAAATTTTGAAAAACAATTCATTTTTGTTATTTTTTTGGCAAATATTGGCCATTGTCTGGGTGCTTGCCAAGTTTCATCGGGGAATGACATTCATGAAAGTCGTGGCCAAAAAACAAAATTAGCACTTCAAAATGATTTTGTTTTCAAGCATCGGTTTTGTTTTTTTTTCACCATGACTTCCTTGAATGTCATTCCCTTATGAAACCTGGCAAGAACTAACTCAAAACATTGGTCAAAGTTTTCCACTTAAATTTTTAGAATTTTAGATTTTTTTTTCATTTTTCTGAATTTTACTGTTCAAGATGAGATCATAGGAGCTCAATCTAAGGTGGAGACATCCTAACACATTTTTCATGAATGCAAATGACATGCACGTATATGTGATGTTTTTATGAACATTTTTGATATCCTATTCACATTTTTCTGAGTAAATATGAATTTGTTATGATTTTTTAAAGTGACGGTCAAACGGTCAAAGGGTAAAAGCATAAGACGAGCAATGTGGTTTGGGCAGGAACGAGTGTTTTCGAAAACTAGGGGAAAACCTGCCGAGGGGGACACAACTAAGGGCACAGAATGAATTATCCCTTAAAAATAACTCACCAATGCATGTAATGTTCCCACCCATTTAGTGGTCACACATGCACATGCTGTAGTTGATGCAAATTAATGCACCTGTTCAACTGGGTTAGTATTGCAAACTGTAAAAATCATTCCACCATTCACTATTTGCCTTGTTTGAGGACATTTTTGAGTTGGACCTTTTGAATCCAGATGGAGGTATTCATTTCATAGTCCATGGATTAGAGATGATCGGATTGACCACACCAATTTGGTATATTAATAGAAAACACTAGACTAATTTCGAGCTGGGTGACAACATAGTGAAGCAATATCGCAATGACCGAAGTGTTGAAGTTGAGGGCCTCATGATAGATCCATGTGTTGGCGCGTGGCAATGCACATGAAATTTGTTTTTTATTTTATGCTCTGGTGAGATGATAAAGAATTGGTTCGTCCGGTTTCTATGGAGATTATTCTCTATTATACATTTTAAGACCATTGAAGTAAAGTATTTGTGCTAACTACATACATTATTTGTGCAGGATGGGTATGAGTTGAGGCAGAATTTTTTTATTATACTTACTTAAATATCGTGTGATGAAGCTAAAGACAACATTCCTGACATTGTGCGAGAATTTTTTAAGTGCATCAAGTAGATCTTAATTTGTAATAGATTTGTAGTTGGATAGTCGCTCTATATGTAGACATCGTCAAAGCCTTTCTTTTTTATCATTTTACATGGTAACTTAAGTTGACTTCAATTATTGTCAGATTGTGTCTGTGTTATCTATTTTCTACATGTGAAATTTCACATGTATTATGTTTATATAATTTAAACAACATATTTCAAAAGCCCGTGGCAGCGCATGTATCAGTTATTCGCTCACTAATAAAGTTATCCATCATGGTATTCCATAAAAAGTGGATTTATGAGTATTAGAAAGACAAGAAATACTCCATGTTTCAAAATATAAGTCTTTCTAAAGATTTCAATACAGACTATATATAAATGTATATAGACTTATTTAAGAGCGTAAATTCATTCATTTTGTCTATATGTAGTCCACACTGATGATATCTAAAAAGAGTTATACTAGATGGTTTTCACCACCGATCTTATATCAGACGGACAAGATGATTCCAAACTGTTATCCAACTAGCCCCCGACACGCCGCCGCTCCTACCCGACTCCTCTCTCCTCACCTCTCCCCCGCCATCCAAACCGCGATGGCGGCGCCGCCCGCCCTCCTCACCGCCGCCCGCCTCGGCCGTGGCCTCGGCCTCCTAGCCTCCGTACGCTACTACGGCGCTATCCCTGTTCCATTTTCCGTCTCCTCCCCACGGCGCCGGCTCCCGGCCCCGCCCCCTCGCCACGTCAGCAGCTCTGTCCGCCGCCTGGCCGCCACGGCCGTCTCTGAGCCCCAGACGGAGTAAGTCGGTGACCCTCTCATTCCCTCAACTTGTGGCGCGAGAGGCTGACGTTGTGTTAGAGCATCAGTAAACTGTAAAACTTGGAGGAAAACTGCTTGGGTTATTGTTAGAACGCTTTCTGTTTCAGCTAAAAATGTATTTTCGTTTCTGTACGGAACTAGAGATTTCCTTGTTTATTTGTTCATGGTCCAGTGCGAGCTAATCGCTAATGTATGGCTGCAGTCTCGTAGTTTATGTTGGCTCTTGCCTGGCTCAGTGCTGAAAAATATTTTGCTTTTAGTGTTTAAGAAGCTTATGCATGGACAATTGCCCATTTTGTTAGCTATTGAGTTTCATGTGACTGGTTATATTATTATTTTTCCTACCGGTATTCCAGTGAACTCATGTCTCATAATGATTTGTGCCTGCATTTTGAGATATAACCGTGCTTTGTTCTTGTGGTTTGTCTAGTTCAGAGTCTGGTACAGCGACAGTAAGGAAGGGGCGCATCTACCATGAAACGTACGGGTGCCAGATGAATGTAAACGATATGGAGATTGTGCTGTCTATCATGAAAAAAGAAGGGTACAATGACATTGTTCCTGACCCTGAGAGTGCAGAGATAATATTTATCAACACCTGTGCGATTCGTGACAATGCAGAGCAGAAAGTTTGGCAGCGGCTCAACTACTTTTGGTTCCTGAAAAGGCAATGGAAAGCTAATGTTGCTGGAGGTAGATCGAAGTCTCTGCGTCCTCCTAAGATTGCTGTTCTCGGGTGCATGGCAGAGCGACTGAAGGAGAAAATACTCGACTCTGATAAGATGGTTGATGTTGTATGTGGTCCGGATGCGTACAGGGACTTGCCTAGGTTGCTGCAGGAAGTCGATTATGGGCAGAAGGGTATCAACACACTCCTCTCACTGGAGGAGACTTATGCTGACATCACCCCAGTTAGGATTTCCGACAATTCGGTTACGGCGTTCGTGTCAATTATGAGGGGTTGTAACAATATGTGCTCGTTTTGCATTGTTCCCTTCACTAGAGGCAGGGAGAGGTCACGCCCAGTATCTTCTGTTGTCCGAGAAGTTGGTGAGCTATGGGATGCTGGCGTAAAAGAAGTAATGCTTCTTGGTCAGAATGTAAACAGTTATAATGATACTTCTGAAGTTGAGGAGTTGGAGCCTGGTAAAAACTGGCAGCTCAGCGAAGGATTTTCCAGCAGGTGCAAAGTGAAGAATATGGGGTTGCGTTTTGCCGATCTCCTGGATCAGTTGTCTCTGGAATACCCTGAGATGCGATTCAGGTTTACCTCTCCACATCCAAAGGATTTTCCTGATGAGCTGCTATATTTGATGCGGGATAGGTACAACATTTGCAAACTTATTCACTTGCCTGCACAATCAGGCAGCACAGAGGTGCTGGAACGAATGAAGCGGGGTTATACTCGAGAAGCATATTTGGAGCTTGTGCAGAAAATCCGTAATGTCATTCCAGATGTTGGGCTAAGCAGTGATTTCATAAGTGGTAAGACACACCTATTTTCTGCTTTTTGGCAATCAGAATCTTTCTAAGTGAAGTGCTTCAAATGTGGATATATATTTCCTGTGTGGCTGATTTGGAGGGAGGGAAATGTGGTTAGAGGCTGCTTTCTCCTCGATTCCTTTCTATGTGAAATACTTGGTTAGGGGCTAGGACAGATGAAATCGAATTAGGAATGTACAGTAATTACTAATTACCACCTGAACATCAATGTAATAATTAGCATCCTTTACTTTTCACACTATATTTTGATCTTATGTTAAGGCCTCATTGTTTGAGAAAATTGTTTTCCATGTCCACAAATGTGTCAGTCATGTCTATGTATCCTCTAGTTACAGCTTAAAATAGAGTACCTCAGTAGTTTAAACAGTCTCCATTTATTTCTATCTGGTTACAGCTCACACTGAGTACCTCAGTACTCTAACAATGCATCCTCTGTTAAAAATGAGCGTTATTTATTCTCAGTTTCCTTAATTGTACATAGTGGGAAGACGAACATGCTGCAAAGAATCACACAGTACTGCAAGCTATTGGTATTGATGACAATGGGAGTTCTTGACTTCTTACTGCTATAAATGGTACTCCCTCTGTTCCAAAATAAGTGCTGTGGTTTTAGTTCAAATTTGAACTAAAACCACGACACTTGAACGGAGGTTGTAGTTAAACAAGGCAAATATCTTTTTTATTTTAGTTGTGGCAACTACACTGCCTTGCGCTGTAAGTCTGTAACTCATTTGTTGCATCTGCACTGCAACATGCCACTTGCATCATTTATGGTGGCATATAATCTCTTTCAGGAGATGCTTCTATGCTAATCTCTCGGAAGTTGCACGAAATTAAAGCACAAATCGCTGGTGAATACCATGTTAGGAAATAATAATATGCAACTTGTATTCCCACGGGGCCATAGGCCAGTATATATACATGTACAGGTGCAGGAAATATGCAGAAACACCTTATAGAATGGAGTAAATACAAAAGGCTACACAGCTATATATATAGTACTCTCACAGATTTCATCCTACCTCGTTCGCGTTTCAAGTTCTGTAACTTTAGTTAAAGGACTTTTTTCTTGTCTTCCGTTCATTCATCATGCTATCTGCAGATGTTTACTTTCTTATGTTGGGTTCTCTCTCTCTCTCTTTTTTGAGACAAGGGTTTTCTCTTAATTTGACTAGTACGTTTCTGATGTACAACAGGCTTTTGTGGAGAGACAGAAGATGACCATGCCGACACTCTTAGCCTTGTAAGGGATGTTGGATATGATATGGCTTACATGTTTGCATATAGCATGAGAGAGAAGACCCATGCTCATCGGAATTATGAGGATGATGTCCCCAATGATGTTAAGCAGAGGAGACTTGCAGAACTGATCAACACCTTCCGTGAGACCACAAGAAAGATCTACGATTCTCAGGTTGGTACCACACAAGTAGTTCTAGTCGAGGGACCCAATAAGCGAGCTCCTGAAACAGAGCTGTTTGGGAAAACTGACCGGGGGCACAGGGTTTCGTTTACTAGTCTCCCTGTACCACATACATCTGAAGGTGACGGAGCTCGTAAGCCAGTGTTTGGTGACTTTGTTGAGGTAAAAATTCTCAGGTCGTCGACAGCATCGTTATCTGGAGAGCCAATTGCACGCACAAGCTTGGGCATGTACTGCAAGAATCATGCATCTGACGCACATGTTGTTGGTGCATAAGTAGTAGTCGAGTTCATGGTAGTCCACATCTGAAGTGAATCAGTTACGTCTGCGTAATGTTTGACTTGAAATGGCTGCAATTGGGAGCATACCATGCAATTTAAGTTGGTGTTGACATGTTTTCATGATGAGATATTGGTTGTCTAGTTTTGGGTGGGAAGGTAGCATGGTGTTATGCTTGGAGCAGTTGAAATACAAAGATTTTTCCGCATTATATGCATGCTAATCGTGTGGTGAAGTACTTTTTCTTTAGAGGGAAATAGTTGTAAAGTTGACATTTTTCATGTAATTGGTTTTGCTTACTGCAAGCCCTAGAATTATTTCTTGCTGAAACAATATATACACTGATTATATTTTCATGCTCATGACTTCCAGGGTAAGAAGATTATTTTCTTGTTTGCCTTTTTTGTTATCTATAGAATAATTCTTTTTGTGACTACTCAGGTAACTTTTAACTTTCCCCGTGAATAATGTGGAAGAAGCCGATGGCAGGTGTTGTTAAAATCAATCTAGATGCGTCACTCCATGCTAAAACACCGTCGAGAGCCACGGGAGTGGTAGCGTGTGATGATCACTAGTGGCTGGGGGGCGCCGTTGGTGTGCCATCTGAGAGGCATCCGTACGGTGCCTGGTAGGGCAACGCCCTTTTATCGAAAAAGGCTTTCGTCTCGCTTTATAAATAAAGCAAACCGCCAAGAGCAACACATATAAGGACTAGTTCAGCACACACACGCACCCAAGTCTCACAGGAAGAAGTACATAGGTTCTGCTGAGGGCACAGCTCAACAAGACAAAAAAAAAAGAAACAGGACGGTCCAGAGACACGTCCAAAGTCTAATCAGGATCCGGCGGTGGCGGAGGAAGCGGAGGCGACAGGCGGACGACCATCGAGCGGAGGTCGGCGGTGAAGGTAGAGATGACGTCCCGGTCCTGAGGGCGGCTAAGCGGCCGCCAGAGCTGCAAGTAGCCAGACAGTTTGAAGAGAGCGTCAGTAGATCGGCGGAGAGGGATGCGCTGAATCACGAGTCTATTGCGGATCGTCCAGAGGGTCCACGCGAGGGCCTTGATCTCAAGCCACCTAATGTGGCGAGAAGACAGAGGGGAGGTCTGGAGTTCGGCGAATATGTCGGGGAAGTTGGTGTGGCACCAGTTGCCACCAACCACTTCTCTAAAGCAACTCCAAACAAACTAAGCGGACACACAGAAGAAGAAGATGTGATTCAAGTCTTCGGGGACACCGCAAAGCGGGCAGATGCCCGTTCTGGGTCCATTCCTCTTGCGGACCTCCACCCCAGACGGGATCCGTCCACGGATCCATTGCCACATGAAGATCCGGATCTTCACGGGCAGGCAGACGGACCAAACCGTCGTGAGGGGAGGTGGGGCGGTGGAGGGGGCAATGGCCTGGTAGAGGGACTTGGTGGAGAATTGGCCTGATGGCTCTAGCCGCCATCTAATCAGGTCCGGACCCGCATCCACAGCAGGCTCGTGGAGCGCAACGCAAAGTAACTCACGCCAGGCGGCGGACTCCTGGGGGCCGAACGGCCTCCGAAAAGCGAGGCGCCCTAAGTCAATAAGGGCTCTCGCAACATATACGGAAGGGTCTACGGCAATAGAGAAGGGGTATAGGAAGCGAATCGCGAAGGGGGAGTCGCCAGCCCAACGGTCAAACCAGAACAGAGTCACCGCTCCAGATCCAACCGAGATGGACGTCCCAATGCGGAGGACCGGGAGAAGCTGGACAATCGACTGCCAGAACTGGGAGCCGCCAGACCGCTGACAGAAGGCAAGAGGCTGCCCACGCAAGTACTTGTTCCGGATGATGTCAAGCCAGAGGCCTCCCTGTCCCTGCGAGATGCGCCAGAGCCAGCGGGATAGAGTGCAATGTTCATGCGTTTAGAACACATGATGTCGAGCCCTCCTTGCTCCCGAGGCTTGCAGATGTCCGGCCAGCTAACCATGTGGTATTTCTGCTTATTATTATCGCCTGCCCAGTAGAAACGAGACTGGACTTTGGCGATCTCGTGGTGTAAAGTCTCGTGGAGGCTGTAGAAGCTCATGAGGAACAAGAGGAGGCTGACGAGGGATGAGTTAATGAGGATCGTCCGGGCCGTCTTCGAAAGCCACCTACCCTGCCAAGGCTCAATGCGAGTTTGGAACTTGGCCACGGTCGGGCGCAAGTCCGCGACAGTAAGCCTAGAGTCACTAATAGGCGTCCCCAAGTAGGTCGTGGGGAAAGAGCCTAAGCGACAGTTCAGACGGTTGGCAATGCTCACGCAATCCTCCGGAGAGTGGCCCATCACCATCACGTCGCTCTTGTCGAAGTTGATCTTGAGGCCTGACATTTGTTGGAAACAGAGGAGGAGGAACTTGATGTTGGAGATGTCCGACTCCGAGCCTTCGACCATGATGATGGTGTCGTCGACAAACTGGAGAAGGGAGATCTTGGTACCTCCATCCAGGTGGGGGGTGATCCCACGAATATGACCCGCCGCCTTCGCCTTGTCTAGGATGGCGGCCAGCGCGTCGACCACCATGTTGAACAGGAATGGGGAGAAGGGGTCGCCCTGTTTGACCCCACATAGTGTGAGGAATTAAGGGCCGATCTCCCCATTGATGTTCACGGCAGTGCGACCGCAGGACACCATCTGCATCACTCGAGTGATCCACCGGTCGTCGAAGCCCTTCCGGAGCAGAACTTCCCGAAGAAAGGGTCAGCTAACCGTATCGTTGGCCTTATGGAAGTCGATCTTAAGGAAGACCGCCTTGAGGTGCTTAGACCAGACCTCATGGAGGACTTCATGGAGAACTAACAACCCATCCAGAATATATCGCCCCTTAATGAAGGCGGTTTGGTTGGGGTGGGTAATGCGGTCGGCAACGCCCTTTTCAGTAGCTGCCAGTACATGCAATGCCCTTTCCGGTAGCCTTTTTGGCACTGCCAATGCACTGACACGAACATGTTGATGCTTGTTGCAAGAGAGAGATGCAGCAACAAAAGTAGGACATTCATAAAGTACATCAGGAGCATCAATCCTTTGGCTATCAAATCACTAAAGAGATTAGAACCGTGAGGTTAGGAACAAGGCCCACATGTGAGAAAAAGGGATGGATGGGTTCCTCATAGAAATGATGTTATTACAAACTATTGCAGCACACACCAATCCTGAAAATTATCAAAGGTAAAATTGAAGTTAAATGTCTTTCATTGGCTTTTTACCAATGCATCTAAAAAACTGCAAGTGTTCTGCAATCTACTCTGGCACATTCTTTCCTTCCAGGAGCTAGATCTAAGCCTGTCTTGCTCGGAAAAGGCTTTTAAAGCGTGAAAAGTGAAGCACAGAGGTAAACCCTGCAATGACATGGCAATTTTGTTAAACAAAATTGTTCAGTAACACCAATCGCAGCTCTAACAACTAAGTGTTAGCACATGGAGCATGTAAAAAATCTAACCATCTACCGATAACTTTCAATGTGAATACACCACCCGATTCCTCAGCCCTATCTGCTGAAACAGATGTGTTATGCGTGTCAGAGTCAGATGCTTGATTTGCATTCCAGCTTCTTACTTTTCACAACTACCAAAGCATGGTTAGCAATGTCACCATACCTGGTGTAAAATTGTTAACATCACAAAAGGGCATGTATGTTCCCTTGTTTAATATCTCAAACATGTTTATTCTGATGATAGAAAAGCAATACTGAGAAGAATAAAAGGTATGAATTGAACAACTCCATTTGCCTAATGCAAAGACACATGTCATTTCTATATTTAGCTACATCTCTCAGAATCAGTAACAAACTTACGCACACATAAGCCTTTTTAAATGAAAATAGTTGCAACCAACGGGCCTGGATCAAACCTATGGAATCGAAGAGCACAAGCACATGAAACCTTGAATATGTAACATGTAAACATTTACTCAACAAAAAAGGATTATTAGTATTAGAAAGCCGTATCATACAATAAAATAAAATAAAATGCCAGGTACTTAATCACATCCCAGGTTTGGATCCTAAAATGATGGAATAAGAATACCTAAGCTTTTTAGTTGAAACACAATCCAATGTGAAAGGAGAGGCTCATGATCGGTCTCCACATCTGTCATGGAGGTTGAGATTATTGAGAAAAGGGAAACCAGGAAGCTAGTCCAAATACATAGATCTATCAAAGAATGCAACAGAATTGATGTACGGTGGTTTACATAGGAAAGATCGATCAAAATTATACTCTGTCTATCATAGACAAAACTGAGAAGCTCATATGCATAAACCCCAAGTGACCATAGCATAAATATAGAGTCAAAGTGAACAAGCATATGGGATTTACCTTGCTCATCGGTAACACACTGGAATGGAGACCTTGTGCGCCAGTCACCAGAACCGCCGAGAAAAGCTCACTCTGTGCGTTTGTCTATCGTGTACGGAGAAGTGTCTTGGTATATGTTGGTCATGATGAGCAGAAGCAAGATAAATATCAACTCACCAAAGTTATCCATGTAAAAGGAAATTTACCTGGCACTTGCAAGAATCTTCCTTAGAACTGTGTTTCGGTTAAGGGACATCAACGCCATCCTGGATGAGCACCGATTTTGCTGTCCCGTCTCTCCTAGGTGCCGGCAACCTGAAGCTAAAAGGGACAAATACATTCATCATCTGCAGCTGCAAGAAGATCAAACACAGATGTCGATGCACTAAGATAAAATCAGTCGTACTAAACATGCCAAGATTTTCAATCTGCTATTCAGTTCATGAATGTTTCAGTGTGCACACACATGTTTCACTAACTTTTAACAGATGAAAACAAAAACATTGCATCACTTTGATTTTCACAAAATCAAAAGGTATGTACGTTCTGATAGGAAACAACATACTGCCATTTATACTATTTACTTACTTACGAAGCCTTTTATCCCAAAAAAGTTGGGGTAGGCTAGATATGAAACCCTTTCACGAGGACTTCCCAGGAGGTCACCCATCCTAGTACTACTCTGGCCCAAATGGGTTTCATACCCAAAGGACTGGCTAGTTTTTACGTTGGCTCGTCAAGCCTATCACAACCCTTAGATATGAAACCCTTTCACAAGGACTTCCCAGGAGGTCATCCATCCTAGTACTACTCTCGCTCAAATGGGTTTCATACCTATTTGACTGGCTAGTTTTTACGTTGGCTCGCCAATCCTATCACAACCGTCCTCCTTTACCCGGGCTTGGGATCAGCTATGCCTAGAAGACATAGACGGAGTTATACTGCCATTTATACTGTCCAAAAAAGGAAATTGGCTAGTATCGACCACCGACTCCTGGTAAAGCATAGTTAACCAAATGATCATAGCAATATAGAAGCATTAGAAAAGAGCAAAAGCAACAGACATGCTACTCTAGATCCACATGTCGAAAAAAATTCCAGTGAGCTCACACTTGATGCAGTTGAACCACGTAGCTTCCAATTCAAAGTGATTCTACATGACATAGCAACTAAAGCCTCCTTTCCTAAAATAAATACATGATACTGCATAATGATGAGAAAAGTGTAGGCCTGCAACATTTATCTCCTCCTTGTTGGCGACGACGCCCTCCTTCTGCCACTTCTTCCTCATCTCCTTGTGCCGGTTCTTCTTATTCTTCCTCGCCAAGTTCCACCATGGCGTCCTTGTCGACCTCCTCGTCCAAGGACAGGGAGTTCGTGTCAGTAAACTCGGCTGGCCTCCCGCGGCCTCGCGCCGCCGCACCAAGAGATCAATGCTCCTGCAAGGATTATGGACCCAGAGCTATGGGTTAGGACAGTAGAATCAACACTACGGTGGAAGAACAAAAGATAAGTGTGGATCTTACCTGCATCATCCTAATCGACTCGTCTAAGTATACACAAGCTACATGTTCTCTGTGATGAATTATATACTATAGCGACCACTATGTTACTTTCTTACATACGTACATATATACGTGCGCCGTGCTTTGGTCCACTCCCCTCAATATCCAATTTAGAAGAACACTTGCCAGAGTGTGTTGGAAAGCCTGGCTCCAATTGGTGAGAAGACTAATGGATGTGCAGCTTGCTCAACGGACAGATTCATTAAGATGGAAATTAACCAGGAATGGAGAATTCACGGTTAAATCTATGTACTTAGATGTCATCAATTCTAGCTCTATTCCTAGTTCCAAACATGTTTGGCATATCAAAGTACCTTTGAGGGTTAAAGTGTTTATGTGGTTCGTACATAAACAAGTCATTTTAACCAAGAATAATTTGACAAAGCGCAATTGGACCGGTTCTATGAGATGTAGTTTTTCTGATCATGACGAAACCATCAAACACCTCTTTCTTGATTGTCCCATGGCGAAGGTTCTTTGGCGGACTGTTCACATTGCTTTTAATATTACTCCTCTGAATAATATCAACCCATTATTTAGGACGTGCCTGGATGGGATAGAAACCCAAACAGCAAGACACATTCGTGTAGGAGTATGTGCTTTACTTTGGGCAGTCTGGAACTGCAAGAATGATTTGGTTTTTAACAAAACAACAAATACTCATTTTTTGCACGTTATCTTCCGAGCTACTACGTTGATCCGTATGTGGTCGCTACTCACTCAGACGGAGGCCAGAGAGCATTTGGTTACTGGATCTACCCGATGGGAGATGGTAACTCGGGCTATATTCAGCCGGTTTGGATGGCGGTCATGTAATAGGATAGGCAATTAGTTTTCCTATCTTTATTTTGCATGCCAGCTGTGGCTTTTATTTTCCGATCTTTGTGAGCCGTTTGGTGACTAGTTTGTAATGGATTACATGACCTTTGTTGAACCTATTTGCTTTTAATAAATGTGGCCATATGCATCTTTCTGATGCAGAGGCCGGGGTTGCGCCCCTTTTCCAAAAAAAATACGTGTGCCGGCTCTGCAGAGGTAACTGGGGCACCTGCACAAGCACCCTATGCTGCTGCTTGATGAGCACGGAGCCCATCTCCATGGACGTATTGGACGCCAGGATCTCCGCCATGATGCCCAACTCCCGCCTGGCCTCCGCCCACTCGTCCAGCCCGACCAACAACTCCTTGGGCTGCTGCCCTCCCCGCCCCACGGCCACCAGCGAGAACATCCCGGCCATCGTGTCCACCGTCTCTACCACGTCGGCAAGGCTCTCCACCACCTTCTCCACGTACATGGCCATCTTCCTCGGCGCGTAGTTCTCGTAGAACCTCCACATCCGGCCTAAATTTTTGTACACAGAAATAAGGTTATGCATATTATATTTGTAAGTACAGGGTGAGTTTTGAGGGATTGTCAGTTTCTAACTGGTCAGCATAATCAAGACTTTGCTAAATTTTCAGGCATACATTCCTTTCGATTATGTTTTGATCATTACATATTGTCTCCAGAAATATTATCTGCAGGAAGTGCATCTAGTTAGCAAGCATTGTCCAAGATGACAAATGACAGAAATGTACCCAATGCACAAAAGCACATTAAGTAGACTGACCCACAAACTGTCAGTGGTGTGACAATATTATACTCCCTCTGTTCCATAATGTAGTGCATATAGATTTCCTAGGAAGTCAAACTTTACCAACTTTGACCAAATTTATATGGAAAACTATTTATATGTACAATATAAAATATATACAATATGAAAATATGTCTTGTGATGTAGCTAATGATATGTATTTGGTATCCAAGATGCATATGTTTTTCTCTACAAAGTTGGTCAAAGTTTGTAAAGTTTGACTTCTTAAAAAATCTATATGCGCTACATTGTGGAACAGAGGGGGTATGTTATAACTTTCATCAACATGAAACAATTTTAGCTCAAGATAATCACGGAAGAAAGGTCAAAGAACCAAGTCTACTATAAATCCAAATGTTACGAAATACCTTGCAGTTCCCTTCAGCCATCTTCATTAGCATATATCTTCTTTTCCTTGTGCTGTTTGTTGCATCAAATATACCAAGCTACACACAATAGGAACTGGTCAGAAGAAACATTACATTGTTAGAAGACTAAACAACATCCATAAAGCCAGCTTACCTGACCTCCTCCGTGCATCCATTCTATCATGTCTTCCATTGCTAAAGCAACCACCTAGAAACATTTCAGACAGAAAGATAATATGGATACTTGCTTACACAAAATTCGATGTTAAAATTCATCTTGTGGTGCTGTTGGTCAGCCAATCAAATTTTACATCTGAAGTAGTATGCTAAATTGAATTATCATGGCCTTTATGGAACTTTCAAGAGAAGCATTCAGAATAATCCAAGCAAAAGAACATAGCATGAGTTTAAGGTGGCAGAGTAATCTTAGTATCAAATCCTAATACGTTAATGGGAAAATGTGAGTATAATATGACAATATTGCAGGGTCAAGATGTGCCAAATACTCCTGTTCATAAATAAATTTTGGTCTAGCAATCACAGTGACTAAATTATTCAAAACTACCATGGTAGCATTTATTAGTTATCTAAATATGTGTATAAAACAAGTTGTTAAACGGGAGGGTATAAAACGAAAATAGTGAGGAATTCGTGTTGGAAACATAGAATGATGTATTTGTGAGCACGGAGGGTTATATAGAATTTAGAGTTCTACTACTTAGCGACAAATTGTAGAACAAAGCATGCTGACCTCATTACATGCCTCGATCCCCTCTTGGTTATCAGATAGAAAAAATCTGCAGACTGAACCAACGAAACTACAACATTGTCAGATTTCTCTACAGTAAAGAACTGTAATTTTATAACATAGATGCAAATAACTGCATTACAAAAAACAAGATATAACTCCCCAGCGCCATCGACCTTAGGCCCCCTGCTAACCACCTCATGGTGCACTAAAGTGAAATAAATACTGACTAAATGTAGCTAGGCTCTAAAGTGTCTTGCTAACATATTTGAAGTCTGAACATATAGTTGTTGCAACATATATCATAATCATTTGTAACAGAAAATTAGAAATTCAGCAGTATCTGAAACTAAATTTAAAATAGTATCAAACCAAACCAGTTCATCAAGGTTTGATACATATATAGAATCATAGACTCAATACTTATGTTATGACATTTATTTTGCAATTTATTTATAATAAAACTGAAAAGCATATTAGTTGCTACTGTTACATGGTTTCCTTTATGAACTGGAACAAAGACCTATTATTCAGAAAGAAATCAATAGTCTAAATAAGCTAAGTAAGGCATCCAGTATTGAGAGGGACTCACCATACCACAATGTACTTACTATAAAGCTGAGCACTAACAAAGCAATGAGGAAGACTAAACAGACACAAAGAGGAGCAGCAACACAACCTAAGCAAAATTAACATCCAGTGCAATCAAAATCACCTCAGTCACCACATTTTGTCAAGTGGACTGCTTCACCACATTTTCAAAAGCTTTCATGAATGATTTTCGAAACACTGCTAAATTACATTTTACCTGCTTCAAACATACAACAAAAAGATGTACAATTTCTTTTAGTAATTCATCAAACGATTGGTGTGCACAACTAAAACTGCACACATAGAATCTCTAAAGATGTCAAGGTTGTCAACCTCTGCCACTTGAGAGGGATTTCACCGCCTCGAGCTCTAGCTTACATGAGAGATGGAGGGAGGTAGTAGGGTAAAGCTACAGATCAAACCATGGAGGAAACAAAGTGGAGACGGTGGCTCAGATGTATGGCTTGGCGCCGCCGGAACCCATGACCGGACGCCATGCAGTCCCGTAGCCCATCATGAGCCCGCCCCCCCCCCCCCCCCCCCCGCCACCCCTGCAGCCATCTGCGTGCATTGATACAAGGCGGAGAAGGAATGGGAAGATGCGAGGGATCATGCTCACCTTATATGCCGTCATCCGTCCCTGTGGCGGCGCTGGTAGCAGATGACAGATCGAAACCGCCACCGCTGTCGGCTTCGCTTCCCACCCAATCGGCACGGCCGGTGGCATGCTCGCAGCCACATCCCCTCATCCTTCTCCTCCGCCCGACCTTCCCATCCGTTGGCTACCTCCTCCCAATGGCCAAGAATTGGAATCCCCCAGAGGCAGGGGTACAGGCTAGGGTTTGGACGCGGGCGGGGAATAGGACGCTGTGGTGCCGGCTGTGGGGAGGGTGGGATATGCGCTGGCGCGGGGGGCAGGCAGTGGCAGCAGGGAGGGACCTAGGGGATGGAGGAGATGGCAATCTCGCACATAGCGACAGTCTCGTCCAACCCCCTCGCTGCCAAGCGTTGGCCCGATTTTTTTTCTCACGCCCAATCGCTAGGTGACGATGTGGCTAGCGCTAGGAGGCGCCCCTTCTGCGTACATTAATGTGTTCTATGGAGAGTTTATAGCAGCAGCAACTTGGTATTTGCCTCCTATAAGCATTGTGGATTCAGCAGAGATCATTGCAATTCGAAATGGATTTATGCTAGCTGCAAATATTGGGTGCAACCGACTGATTATTGAATCTGATAGCACCTTTGCTTTTGAAGGTGTTAACCAAGTCTATGCATATTTGGGTCCTGACCTTCAGATCACTGTGAGTGTAGGCAGTTGGCAGCTGATTTTGCAAACACGATTGTTGTCCATTGCTTTATAGAGGCTAAACATGCTTCTAGTAGTCGATCTTTGGCCTTTTGGGATTCTTACTTCCCTGACTTTAATTCTCCATTTCTTGTAAATGATCCGGCTATGGGTTGAGGAATAAAGTCTGGTTATTGTTCAAAAAAAACCTTTTAACTTACCCCATCTTGCTCATTTCTAGATCGCCAATTTGATGCACTCAGGTTTCTGGGAGTTGTCCCATGTTGGTCACACGTTCCAACAGTCGTGATCAACTCGACCTAGCATGTTGGGGATATTCCCCACGACCAAGACCCGGCTCAAGGTATGACCCACCAAGGGCCCGAAGGCACAATGGTTCATACTGTTCCCCGGGTCATAGTGGCGCGACAAGGAAAGGGCTAAAGGCCCATAGTATGACCCGGCTAAGGGGCGGTTTATAAAGGAGAAAGTGTGCCGGCTTATGGAGAAGGCCCATATGGAGGAATTTCCTTAGCTTGGAAGGCAAGATAGATAGGAATTAGAGTAAGACACTGGTTGATAGTATAACCCGGATTCTGCTGTAAACTTAGGGGCTCAACTTGTTATATAAAGGGGAGCTCCTAGGACGAAAAGACTTAAGTTGCAATCTCTTGAGAGCTAGGTTAGCGAATCCGCATCCTTGTAATCGATATCTCCAGCAAGACCAATCAAATAGGAAGTAGGTCTTTATCTCCACCGTGAGGGGCTGAACCTGTGTAAACTTGTGTTCTTTGTTCCCAATCAACCCCATTCAAGCGTCCACCTAGTTGCGATGCCATCCAGACCGAGTTCTTTCACAAGGACATATGTCGTGACAAAACCATGTCAGTTAGAATTCACCATGGGGCCTGCGCACGGTGGTGTTGAGTTTTTGGAGGGCGCTCTCCCAGGGATCAAGGGATACACGATCGGCCAGATGACGAAGAGTCACCGAGGCAAGCTCTACATCGACAACTCAGGCTGGGGCCCCGAGGCTGACTCAATCGAGTATGGGTACCAGGTCCCCTTCGGCTAGATCCACGTCTTCATCGGTGCAATCGGAGAATTTGGCCCCGAGAAAGACATCAGCTCCGACGCCGTCGAGCGGCTTGTCGTGCCAGACCCGGCCAGGCACAAGCCCGCCGAACTCGCACCTTCGTCGGCTTCATTCATGGGTCGACCTTTTGGGCAGTTCCGCATCCGGCGGCAACACGTTGGTCAACTCAGATGACGAATCCTCGGTGGGATATACCGAGTCGATTCTTCAAGCCACCCCGCCGCGCGGCAACCTATATGGCAGGGAATCCAAACACGACCGGGACTACGACGGCTGGTGTCGTAGCAGGAACCGGTACCTCGGTGTTGGCTCTAACCAAGCGCCGGTTAAATACCTGGCAAAACTGATGACCGCTGTGGGCACTCTCTTGGCGGCTCCAGTAACAATAGAGAATTTGGCCGAATGAAAGGCTGAGGTGACAAAGCTTCGCAAGCAGATGGCTAAGATCCAGGAGGATATCAACACTAAAAATATTCGTATGGCAGAGATACAAGCTCACATCCTTAAGGAAACCGAGCGCCCGAAGACGAAGTCATTACACCTCAGTTTTTGTCAGCATGGATCGAATGTAGTACACTAGAGGAGGCATCAGAGCCGGCTGCTACCCGGTTTTGAGCCTACACGGTTGTTCGATACACCGCAGGATGCGCCCATCCCAGGGGCAGGAACTGGTACACCAGAGGGAGCACCTGTCATACCTCAATTTACATGGATCGTGCCTCCAAACACAACCCAGTTGCAGTCACCACTGGCTCAGCAGTATCAACCTGCTCAGCAGCGCCCTACAGAACCGACTCATCATCAGCCGCCGGTCCAGCATCCACCTCATTGTTTCCAGACTCCAACGGGTCATTACTCCAACCCGGTGGACAGTGTGCTAGCAGCGGTTCACAATCTTGCTGCAACTCGAATCACTGGAAATAGCACAATAGAGATCGTGGCCAGGAACGCTATTGAGATGTTAAAAACTGCGGTTACCCAGCAGGCAAATTACTCTTATAGCCAGCATGGCTTCACTCCACTCCTCATTAGAGTCATAGTAGGAGTCGTCACGCCTCATCTCCAGCAGTTTCTAGCTGCGAACGCGGACAGCGGCGGTAGCCACACCAGAACCTGACACAACCGGCAGATGCACATGCAACCATCGATGTTGCTCGTGCTATGCGCGAGGCGGGGGCAGGAAATGCATGAGCGGCATATGTTCCACTCGCGACATAGCCCTAACCCACCTCAGCCTAGCCAGTGCTGTGAGGCACCGGGATTTTCAGCAAGACCAGCGGGACTCCGTGCTTAAGGCCGGCTTTGCATAATGAGCGTATGCCACCTGACTTTAAGGGTCCCTACAAAGTCCCCAATTATACAACAGATCTGGAGCCGGCTGAGCGGATCAGAAGTTATGAGCTAGCCATGGACATGTTAGAAGTCAGCGATGCGGTTTGTGCCCATTATCGGACCATGATGTTGGAAGGGCCGGCACGCACGTGGTTGAAGAATCTGCCCCAACTCCATCAACACTTTGGGCAGAGCTGAAGGAGCGTTTCATCAAAAATTTCCAGGGCACATGCAAGCGCCCAATGACAATTGTTAATTTGGAACATTGCATCCAACGTGATGACGAGTCCGCCCATCAGTGGTCTCGTCGAGTTACATAGATTGTCCACTCTTCCGACAACATCTCGTCCGCTCAGGCCGTCTTGATCTTAGAAAAGAATTGTCACTTCCAACCTCTTGTTCAGAAGCTTGGTCGTCTCAAGAGAAATGTGAAAGATATGGGTGATATCATGGATGTTTTAACTCGGTATGCCAAGTTTGACAATACTAAAGATCCAACTTCAGATGATGAGAAGTCTGTCAAGGGAAAGAAAAACACTGGCAAGGGTCAGCAGAACAACAGACACAACAGTGGTCACGGGCACAATGGCAACCATGGTAACAATGCAAGAATACTGACAGAGGTTCAGATTTTGTCGCCAACACAAATACTAGCTTCAATAATCAGTGTCAGAACATCAATTCTGGGAGACCTTATAATGGGAACCGACCTCATAACCATGAGGAAGCCCTCAAAGCCCCATGTACCAAACAATGTTTTGATGGCAAGTCAATGAATCATTTCTGGGGAAACGGTTTCATCATGCAGGAATTCAGAAACTAAGCCTATCAACACCATCATGGTGGGAGCAATGGTGGACATACAGGAAATCCTTCAGCCGGTGGGTCCGGAGACGGCTTTCAAGCAGCCGGCTCACATGGACATTTCCCCAATGCCGGCTTCCAGGGGTCATGCGCCCAAGGCTCTGGTTTTCAGGGGGCTGGTAACAATGGTGAAAATAACCAGGGATCCGGCTAGGGAAATTGGAACCAGGGTGTTGGTGCAATATCTGCCTTCCTAAGTTTTGGAGATTGTTGACAGAAACATGTATGGACTGATTTGTTTGCTAGTGCATATAGAGAGAAGTAGTCCAAACAGAACTGAAGGAAATGCTGCCTTCGGTGTCAAGTTCGAGGAACTTCACTGAAGTATATCTACGTTGCAGAGAAGAATGAGCTACATCTGTTGAAGACATGTAGACGAGAAGATTGATGTGAAGGAATTATCCCCTCAAAATTCTATTGCTGAAGCAAAGCATTTGGTTTGGTGCTATTGTCCGAAGAAATTGACTGCAACGTGTGGAAGTCGAAGACAAAGTGAAGACGTAGTATTCCTTTCGTTGTTCTTCTTTCATTCATTTGAGTCATAGGACCTCTGCACTATTAAGCGAGGTATAGGTTCTCGAAGCTTAGATCCGCTGTGATGCTAAGCCTAAAACCTATGAAAGATGTGAGAGAAATCTCTTTATGCTTCGAATGATTACCTGCCAACAGTAGACGTTGTTCTTCGTGCCGCATGATATATCTTTGAACCGAGGAGTTAGCATTACTTGCTCCGCACGTAATGTTACCGTTGTGCTCAATTTCCGACCGTTGGACTCGTGTCGTATGACCATTGGCTGATCCTCGTGTCCAATTTGGTCATTGCCCATTAGGGAAGGTCGTGGCTATAAATAGCCACCCTGCTCCAACACTGCCCGTTGGCTGCTCCGCTTAAAATTTCTAAAAAGATTGATTTGAGCATCCCCTCTCCGAGTGATTTGAGTTTAAGATCCACCAAGAGAAAAATCAAGAGCCCAAACTTAGACAGTGGTTGAGCATCACAGTACTTCTGAGTTAGAGTTCTTGTACCTATTACTCTTGAGAGTTGCACACTCTCTAGATGGATAGGTGTCGGCTCAAGTGTTGAAGTGTTGTTGTCTTCACCGAGCAAGATCTTCATCAACTAAGAGTGATTGTAGTTCGTGAAGGTCGATCGAAGGTTTGGAGATCGCCGACAAGTATCTACCACGAGTGAAATCAAGTAGAGTCTGATCAACTCTGACTTGAAGGAGAATAGGCCAAAGAGAGTTTATCTTCCGTGTTAAGTCACAACCACTCCAACCAGACGTAACCCTTTCTCAGAAGGGTGAACTGGTCTACCAAATCTCTCTGTCGCCATCGATCACCACTAGTTCTAATTTACTTTAGTGCATTACCTTCAGTAGTTTACATTCGTGCTCTATGATGGTAGTTTATCTGATCTTTCTTTTTCTGTTGCATATCATTCATTTTTATTCCTTCTATCATTCCCATCAGTTATCATTCGTTGCCCTCATTGTTGCACTCTCATCATTCTGTTATGTTGTCTTAGTCCTTGTCATCTTTTGTGTTGTGAATATTTACCTCATCGTAGCTATTTCTTGAGTTTATCTATCACAGTTCATTTCTAGCTCTCTATCACGATATTATATCTGTTGGCATATTGCATTACCATCATTACCATCAAGCCCGTTGTATCCTATGCTCGAACCGCTATTGCATCGTACATTGATGGTTTTGTTCCTCAATAGTATGCTTGATTAAGTTCGTATCCACCGGACCTTATTTCCGCTGAGTGTTTGGGATCTGTTCAAAACCTTTGTAAGAATTTTCGAATCTCCCATTCACCCCCTGGTCGATATACTCTCGGTCCTAACACATGCAAATCAGTCAGGGTTTCAGAGCAATCCCAAGCAGTTAAAAAGTGGGCAATATCATGTCTTCACGACTAGTACTTGCAAGCATGACCGAAAACTCTAGAAGCGAGCCATCAACAAGGCTGAGCCGGCAATTCCTGAATACCTGATCTGGTCAGAGCATCCAGTGACTTGGAGTCGAGAGGATCATCCTCCCTGGGTTGATAATCTAGGTTGCCTTGCTCTGGCAGTGGTGCCTCAAATCGACGGGTATAATCTCACTAAGGTAGTCATGGATGGTGGGAGTAGTATGAACATCCTTTATTATGATATACTTTCAAGCGGATGAATCTGTCAGAGAAACAACTTCAACCATCTTCCATAGTATTTCATGGGATTGTTCCAGGGAAGTCAACATATCCTATTGGGAAGATTAAGATGGAAATCGCTTTTGGCATTGAATACAACTATAGGTCCGAGTTCCTATCATTTGAGGTGGTCAAAATCAAAAGTCCATATCATGCACTATTTGGATGTCCATCTTATGCTCGGTTCATGGCACGACCTTGTTATGTCTATTTAAAGCTCAAGGTGCCAGGACCTGAAGGGACTATCACGGTCAATGGGGATAGGAAAATAGCTCTAGAATGTGAGGAAGGAGATGTAGCTTACGCTGAGTCGTCCTATGCAGCCGAGGAGTTGAAAATTTACAAGGACAACATTGACCCGACAGATATGACATCTCTGAAAACACCCACTACTTAGTCTGATCTCCTGCTCAAGTTTAAGTCGACTAAGGATACTAAGCAAGTTGATTTTACCCCTAGCGACTCATCTCAACAGTTCACGATAGGGGCAAATATGGATCCCAAATAGGAAAGGGTGCTCATCGAGTTCATCCACGAGAATCGGGACATCTTTGCATGGAAACCTTCTAACATGTCGGGTATACCAAGATGACTCGCTGAGCACCGCCTAAATGTTGATTGCAAGATGAAACCCGTCTGACAATACCTCCATCATTTTAACAAGGAGAGGCACAAGGCCATAGGTGAAAAAGTAGCCTGACTCCTGGCTGCTAGGTTCATTGTTGAAGTTTTTCATCCTGAGTGGTTAGCTGACCCAATGCTTGTTTTGAAGAAAAACTGTACTTGGCGGTTGTGAGTCGACTACACAGGCCAGAATAGGGCTTGTCCCAAGGATCCATTGCTCTTCCTCACATTGATCACATCATTGACTCCACTACTGGTTGTGAGTTCCTGTGTTTCTTGGATGGTTACTCTGGCTATCATCAGATTAAGATGGCAAAAGAGAAACCAAGAGAAAATAGCTTTCATCACAACATTTAGAGCTTCCTGCTATACCTCTATGCCGTTTCGACTTAAAAGTGCAGGTGCAACTTACCAGCTGATAAAGGCAAAGGTGTCCCGTCTTTCGATGAGATGATGGATATCGCTTTGGTGGCAGTCGACTTTGACGATCCGACTACGAACGTGCGAGGACGTCGCGCCTTAGCAATCGCTAAACCAACTCCAAGAGGTTATTGACCACGCCGGAGCACGATCAACCTGACCACGAGGGTCTGTTTCCTGCGAGCAAACGAAGAACAAGCAAGAAACTGAGATTGCAATCTGGATATTGTGAATATAAGATGAAAGCTTTATTGATCAAGGTGGGGTTCTGTGACGCCTTTGTCTGGTCGTTGAACACAAACGAAGTACGCGAAGTTGCAGCTATGGCGAACTTTTAATCTAAACAAAACCCAAAGTCTAAACGATGCCCTAAGGGCTGTATATATGGAGGAAGAGGGGGGAATTTCGTGGCCCTTGGTGGAGGGGTCCGAAATCAACCCTATCTCTTGTTTCCCCACACATACGGACTCTAAAAATAGCCTATACTTATGTATTTCGAAATTACATGGGCCTGGCCCAATAATAAGGTGACGCAGCACCTAAAATAGCCTCGGGACGAAATTTATGAAGTGGCATCTTGTATATTTCGTCCAAGGCTTCATGCACCCATTATGGTGGCTTCAAAGTCCTGAAATCATCACTTGTAACTCCGTTCTTGTTCCCCTTGCGCATGCCATCATCTCCATGCTTGTTCTTGCTCCAATGTTCATCCTTCTCCAAGCTAGGCCCTTCATTTGTAAGCAAAACAAATGTATCCAATTTAGGCAGCATCATATTCTCATGAACATTAGAATCATTACCAAGAAACGAAAGTACCTGGTAATTTAGTTGGCGTGCACGAGCTCTAGTAATTGGTCCAGTATGTATAGCAGCAGGGGCTGTGGGTGTAACAATTGTATTGATGTCCTCATCATCCTCCCCTTCTTGAAATGAAGTCGTCCTCGACGGAAGTTCATCTTCCTCACCCAAATAAGGCTTCAAATCTGCAATGTTAAAAGTGGGACTAACCCCAAAATCTGCAGGCAGCTCAAGTTTATATGCATTATCATTTATTTTCTCTAACACCTTAAAGGGACCATCAGCACGTGGCATTAACTTTGATTTGCGCAAATCAGGAAATCTATCCTTACGCAAATGTAACCAAACAAGATCTCCAGGTGCAAACACAACATGTTTTCTACCCTTATCTCCAGCAAGTTTATATTTAGCATTCATACGCTCAATGTTTTCCTTAGTTAACTCATGCATTTTTAAAATCAATTCAGCACGTTGTTTAGCATCAAAATTAACCTTCTCCGAAGATGGAAGAGGCAACAAATCAATAGGTGCACGAGGTAGGAAACCATACACAACTTCAAAAGGGCACATCTTAGTAGTAGAATGCAATGAACGATTATAAGCAAATTCAATATGAGGCAAGCATTCCTCCCACATTTTCTTATTATTCTTCAAAACAGCCCTAAGCATAGTAGACAACGTTCTATTGACTACTTCAGTTTGTCCATCAGTTTGGGGGTGACAAGTAGTACTAAAAAGCAGTTTAGTCCCCAACTTAGCCCATAAACATCTCCAAAAGTGGCTAAGAAATTTAGTATCACGATCTGAAACAATAGTATTTGGCACACCATGCAAGCGAATAATTTCACGAAAGAACAAATCAGCAACATTAACAGCATCATCGCTTTTATGACATGGTATAAAGTGTGCCATTTTCGAGAATCTATCCACGACAACAAATATGCTATCCCTCCCCTTCTTTGTTCGAGGTAAACCTAAAACAAAGTCCATAGATATATCCTCCCAAGGAACACTAGGTACAGGCAAAGGCATATATAAACCATGAGGATTGAGTCGTGACTTAGCTTTTTGACATGTAGTGCAGCGAGCAATAAAACGCTCAACATCCCGTCTCATCTTTGGCCAAAAGAAATGTGTAGCAAGTACGTCCTCCGTCTTCTTCACGCCAAAGTGTCCCATTAATCCTCCTCCATGCGCCTCCTGCAACAACAAAAGACGAACGGAGCTAGCTGGAATGCATAGCTTGTTAGCACGAAACACAAATCCATCGTTAACAACAAACTTGTTCCACATTCTTCCTTCTTTACAATTCTGCATTACATCTTTAAAATCAGCATCATGCACATATTGATCTTTGATGGTCTCCAAACCAAATATTTTGAAGTCAAGTTGTGAAAGCATAGTATAGCGACGAGACAATGCATCAGCAATAACATTTTCTTTTCCCTTCTTGTGTTTAATGACATAAGGGAAAGTCTCAATGAATTCAACCCATTTAGCATGTCTACGATTCAGTTTAGCTTGACTTTTAATATGTTTCAAAGATTCATGATCAGAATGTATAACAAATTCTTTGGGCCATAAATAATGTTGCCATGTTTCTAAAGTCCGAACAAGAGCATATAATTCTTTATCATAAGTAGAATAATTCAGACTAGGCCCACTCAATTTTTCAGAAAAGTATGCAACAGGTTTGCCATCTTGTAATAACACACCTCCTAATCCAATTCCACTAGCATCACATTCAAGCTCAAAAGTCTTATTAAAATCAGGAAGTTGGAGTAAAGGAGCATGTGTCAACTTATCTTTCAATACCGTGAAGGCTTCTTCCTGTGCGGTACCCCAAAGAAAAGGCACATCTTTCTTTGTAAGCTCATTGAGAGGTGCAGCAATGGTGCTGAAATCTCTCACAAAACGCCTATAGAATCCAGCGAGGCCAAGAAAACTCCTCACTTGTGTGACCGTTTTGGGCTGCGGCCAACTCTCAATAGCTTCAATCTTGGCTTTATCAACTTCAATTCCCTGTGGAGTAACAACATAGCCAAGAAAAGATACTCGGTCGGTGCAAAAGGTGCACTTCCCAAGGTTACCAAACAAACGTGCATCACGTAGAGCAATAAAAACAGCACGTAAATGTTCCAAATGTTCTTCCAAAGATCTGCTATAAATCAATATGTCATCAAAGTAAACTACCACAAATCGTCCAATGAAAGCACGTAAAACTTCGTTCATTAATCTCATGAAAGTACTAGGTGCATTAGTTAACCCAAAAGGCATGACTAACCACTCATATAATCCAAACTTAGTTTTAAATGCTGTTTTCCATTCATCTCCCAATTTCATACGAATTTGATGGTAGCCACTACGCAAATCAACTTTGGAGAATATTGTAGAGCCACTCAATTCATCAAGCATATCATCTAGCCTAGGAATAGGATGACGATAACGAATAGTAATATTATTAATGCCTCTACAATCAACACACATACGTGATGTACCATCCTTTTTCGGCACTAGAATAATAGGAACAGCACAAGGACTAAGGGATTCGCGTATATAACCTTTGTCGAGAAGCTCTTGTACTTGACGCATAATCTCCTTCGTCTCCTCTGGATTGGTACGGTATGGTGCACGGTTTGGCAGTGAAGCACCGGGAATTAAGTCAATCTGATGCTCAATCCCTCGAATAGGCGGTAATCCCGGTGGCACGTCTTGTGGAAAAACGTCAGCGAACTCCTGCAAAATGTTAGTGACAGCAGGAGGCAAAGAGGAAGGCACGTCCTCGAATGAAAATAATGCCTCTTTGCACACAAAAGCATAGCAAACAGATTTGCTGAAATCTAGCTCATCAATATCAGATTTGGTGGCAAATAAACATGCACTTTTCAATTTAATTTCAGAAGCAACACTAGATGGTTTATTATTAGGCTTCATTTGTTGCTCAAATTCTTTTGCCACAATCTGATTTTCACTCTTATTCTTCTCCTGTTTTGCTTTATTAGCTCTATTAATATCATCTTTCAAAATGGAATCAGGAGTCATAGGAAGCAAAGTAATATTTTTATCCTTATGAACAAGAGTATAGTGATTGTTTCTACCATGGTGTACAGAATTTTTATCAAATTGCCATGGTCTACCAAGTAATAAGGAACATGCTTGCATAGGTACCACATCACAATCAACATAATCAGCATATGTAGAGATACTAAAATGCACACGAACAGTACGTGTTACCTTAACCTTGCCGCTGTTGTTGAACCATTGGATGTAGTAAGGATGTGGATGTGGTCTTGTGGTGAGAGAAAGCTTCTCCACCATCTCCATGCTAGCCAAGTTGTTGCAGCTCCCTCCGTCTATTATGACGCGCACAGAACGTTCCTTCACAACTCCCTTGGTATGGAACAAATTGTGCCTCTGATTTTGCTCAGCTTGTGTGACCTGCACACTCAAAACACGTTGAGCAACTAAACATTCATACCTGTCAGCGTCTTCAGGAGCCATGTATTGCGTCTCATGATCAGAATCATCTCCACCATGTTCTTCACGTGTAATAAGAGCCAATGTCTCCTCATCATAGTCACTAGCGGACTCATATCCACCATCCGCGGTAGCAATCATCACACGCGGAGATTTGCATTCTCTCGCATAATGACCTCCTCCCTTACAACGACGACAAATAATATCACTTGTGTGCCCTGTTGATGCCCTGGAAGAAGAAGAACTCTGTGCAGGCCCGGCAGGTGCGCTCTTGGCAGATAATGGTGGTTGTTCCTGTTTTCTTGTATCACGGCTGTAGGAGGCACCTGATTGAGGTGCTGGTGCAGTTGAAGTAGAAGATGCACGCGGCGTCCATGAGGAAGGTCGGCCTGCAGAAAAGTTAGTTCGCGCCAATGCTTGTCGATCCTGCACTTCACGTTCAGCTTTACAAGCAAGATGGAATAAACGAGTGATATTAGTATACTCCTTATAGTCTAGAATGGTCTGAATCTCTCTATTTAATCCACCCAGAAAACGTGCAAGCATAGCTTCATTCTCCTCAACAATACCACATCGAATCATGCCAGTTTGTAATTCCTGATAATATTCTTCTACAGAATTTTTTCCTTGTCTTAAACGCTGCAATTTTTGAAGCAATTCACGTTGATAATATGGTGGAACCCAACGCGTACGCATAGCGGTTTTCAAAGCAGCCCAAGTAGTTGGAATAGGATATAATCTACAATGTTCAGACCACCAGACACATGCAAAACTAGTGAAAGCACAAACAGCAGCAGCAACCCGTCTCTCCTCGGGATATTGTAAACATGTAAAACGTTGTTCAGTTTCTAACTCCCAAGTAAGATATATATCAGGAACATATCTACCCTCAAATGGTGGAATATTCAATTTCAGTTTAGGAATATGGACATCATCTCGTACCTGAGGTGGTGGTGCAGGCCTACCATTACGAATATATACCTGAGGTCGACCTGGTGGTGGTGGTGCTGGTGGCTGCACGTAGTTCGGATTTTGATCAACCTCATCCTCATAATCTCCCACATAATCATCATCCTCCTGGGTACCAGCAGCAGCAGTAGCAGGAGCCAAAGAAGCACCAACAGCAGTAGCAGCGGCACCAGAATTTTGTCCTGGCTCAATAGGAACACGCTGTGCTCGTCCATACTGATTCGGAAGGGGGCGTAGTTGTTGTTGTTGCAGAGGTGCGACAGGTGCAGCCGGTGGTGGAAGACGCGCAAGCAGTTCATTAAATCTGTTATCGAGCTTTGTTTCGAACGTCTTCTCAAGGCCAGTAATCTTCTCCATGGCCTCTTCAAAATTGTTCAGCACATCTTGCACCTGTTCAGTCATCATTTGCTGAAACTTATCATGAAGCTCCTTGTTCGATAAGTTCTCCCAGTCAATCTCGTCGGCTTGTGATCCTGGCATGGTTAGCAGCAATAGAAACACACAAGAATATGATCCTACAGACTACTAAGAAGTTGTGGTGGTGTATCACAAACCCGTCAAGCAAACCTCAAATTCTTACCAGTTCTTACCCAGCAGCAGGTGGTGATCGGCAACCGTTGTAGTCAAAACTTCTCAAAGCTTGGATAGAGCGATTACCAGGGAAAGTCAAACGCACGACGTAGATGTATGTGGAGCTGGGAAGGCTTATAATATGGTAGCAAAAAGGGTCAGCAATAATCAATTCAGAGATGCAAAGTTGAATAAACGCTCAACGACGGTACTGTGCTGGTCCTAGGCTAGACCGTGCTAGAGACGCGAGCCTAGAACACTAACAAAATCACGGCGCTGCACGTAAACAAGGGAAAAGCACACTCTCGAATTTTTTTTTCGCTCTTTTTTTTTTTGCGCTGCTCTCTTTTTTTTGTGAAAAATCACTATAATGGCGAGTGTCTCAAAACTCTTCCCAGGTCAAACTGACAGGATGGGCACGAAATTTTTGTGACCAAATTTTTTTTTGACTGCCCGGACCCAAAAACTGGAAACGGGTCAAAAAAACTTTCTATAACGGCGACTGTCTCAATTCGCTTAGAAACACCTAAAAATAGGATAGCCAGAATTTTTTTTGTCAAGTGCGTTTTCCGAAAATTTTGGGCCTAAACGGAGGGTGGTTTCCGGACTCTTTTTTTTTGGAAACCAACCTCTTCTACGGACGGCAAAAGATTGCTGGAATCCGAAACCTACTCAGACAAGGAAACACGAATCGGAAATTAGATGGATCCCGAAAACAAACCTAATATGCAAGGAACTCGGATTGGTGGTGGATATATGGTGGTGGTATATGGCAGCGGTGGTGGTAGCGGTGGTAGTATATGGATATGGATCGGTGGTGGTATATGGACACGGATTGGTGGTGGTATATGGATACGGATTCGGAGCGGTGGCGGATAAGCGGTGGTGGTAGATGGCAGGGGCGATGATGATGGTGCGGCGGCGGCGTGACAACTTATGACCAGAACTCGAAACTCTAAAAGACTAGACTCTAAGACCAGCAACTAGACACGACGATGCAACCGCAAATTCAACAAAGCAAAACCCTAAAAAGATTATGCAAAGGCTCAGATTGGTTCGGATATGATGAACTAACCCTAATTTTTTTTGTGGCTTTTTCGTGGACTGTAGGTATGAAGAACAGACTCGATCTAAACTACGAAAAACTGTAAAATCTCACCGAGCAACCTGGAAATCTGATACCACTTGATAGAGGCAAAGGTGTCCCGTCTTTCGATGAGATGATGGATATCGCTTTGGTGGCAGTCGACTTTGACGATCCGACTACGAACGTGCGAGGACGTCGCGCCTTAGCAATCGCTAAACCAACTCCAAGAGGTTATTGACCACGCCGGAGCACGATCAACCTGACCACGAGGGTCTGTTTCCTGCGAGCAAACGAAGAACAAGCAAGAAACTGAGATTGCAATCTGGATATTGCGAATATAAGATGAAAGCTTTATTGATCAAGGTGGGGTTCTGTGACGCCTTTGTCTGGTCGTTGAACACAAACGAAGTACGCGAAGTTGCAGCTATGGCGAACTTTTAATCTAAACAAAACCCAAAGTCTAAACGATGCCCTAAGGGCTGTATATATGGAGGAAGAGGGGGGAATTTCGTGGCCCTTGGTGGAGGGGTCCGAAATCAACCCTATCTCTTGTTTCCCCACACATACGGACTCTAAAAATAGCCTATACTTATGTATTTCGAAATTACATGGGCCTGGCCCAATAATAAGGTGACGCAGCACCTAAAATAGCCTCGGGACGAAATTTATGAAGTGGCATCTTGTATATTTCGTCCAAGGCTTCATGCACCCATTATGGTGGCTTCAAAGTCCTGAAATCATCACTTGTAACTCCGTTCTTGTTCCCCTTGCGCATGCCATCATCTCCATGCTTGTTCTTGCTCCAATGTTCATCCTTCTCCAAGCTAGGCCCTTCATTTGTAAGCAAAACAAATGTATCCAATTTAGGCAGCATCATATTCTCATGAACATTAGAATCATTACCAAGAAACGAAAGTACCTGGTAATTTAGTTGGCGTGCACGAGCTCTAGTAACTGGTCCAGTATGTATAGCAGCAGGGGCTGTGGGTGTAACAATTGTATTGATGTCCTCATCACCAGCGCTGTGTCCAGAATTGTTTTCACAAACATATCAGCTGCAACGTCCATGCTTATGTTGATGACATCATGGTCAAATCTCAGAATAAAGAGACCTTACCAGATGACCTCAAAGATACTTTGGACAATCTTCGAGTCTATCAGATGAAGCTTAACTCGGCAAAATGTGTGTTCGGTGTTCCTGCAGGAAAACGACTGGATTTTCTAGTGTCTGAATGAGGAACCAAAGCCAACTCAGAGAAAATCAAAGTCATCACCACCTTGGCCAAGCCGGCCAACATCAATGTTGTTCAGAAATTGACTAGTCATGTGGCATCTTTGAGCCAGTTTATTAGCCGTGTTGGGGAGAAGGCTATCCCTTTGTACCAGTTGCTCAAGAAATCTGATATTTTTGTCTGGGGTGATGAAGCAGATAAAGCCTTTGAGCTCCTGAAGAAACAGTTGTCTGAACCACCTGTCTTTCCACTCCTCAGGACAAAGAGCCAATGGTTTTGTACATAGCTGCCAGTAACAAAGCGGTGAGTGTGGCAGTTGTCATGGAACGCAAAGAGGAGGGGAAGGAATATCCAGTCCAGCGGCAAGTCTATTATGTCAGTGAAGTATTGATACATCTCCGTCGTATCTACTTTTCCTAATGCTTTGCTCTTGTTTTGGACTCTAATTTGCATGATTTGAATGGAACTAACCCGGACTGACGTTGTTTTCAGAGAACTAGCATGGTGTAGTTTTTGTGGAGAAATAAAAGAACTTTTTGGAGTATGTCATATGCTGGTAGATCCTCACACTCTGAAAGATTTCCTATCTTCGAGAGAAATGATTATCTCTACTGGAAAGAAAGAATGAGAATCAGAATTCAAGCCATCAACATAGACTTGTGGGAGATTGTGGAAAACGGATACACCATTTAGCATCCTGATGATCCCACTTCCAATGACAAAGCTAATCTGCGGTTGAATGCTCAAGCAAAAGATATCATTAGTAGCAGTCTTTCAAAAGATATTTTCCTTCGACTCCAAAAGTTTGACACTTCAAAGCAACTCTGGAATGCCATCAAAAATGCTCATGAAGAATTCATCACAGGAATGGATCCCCACACTCAAATGGTTTGTGCCATGTTTGCTGGTTTCAGAAGTGTTTGTAAGGAAAGTGCTATGGAACTCAATAATCGATTGACAAACATTGTTGAAAGACTTCATCAATGAGGAGTAACTGATATCACCGATAGAGATGTGGTCAACTAGCTACACTGCTACAGAGTGCTCTTCACGCAACTTTCGATCCCATCGTAGCTAAAATCAAACAATGACCTAACTATGAATAACTTCACCACATCGAGATCATGACACTGTTGTTCATTCATCAAGAAAAGATGGAACTGGAAAATGGAGATCAAGAATCTTATTCAGAAGGTGAAGGGGAAATTCTCTCACACTATGGCAGCTCACAAGAAGAAGATGTCAAAAATTACCACACCATCACATGTGAAATTGAAATGCTCACACAAAGGATAAGTGATCTCAGAAGACAAAATTTATGCCTCACATATGATGATGAATTTGAATTGCCTGAATCTTCAAGAAAGCTACCATCAAAAGAAATGGAGTGCTTCAAGTGCAAACGATCCGGTCATCTCATCACAGACCATCCTTGTTGGGAAAGAAAACCTAGCAACAGATGGAATTATCTTCACTGCAATGGTTTCACTCGAATGGATCGTCATGCTAAGCTCCCGAAGAGAAACGAATCTCCATCATCTCCGACAAGACCAGTCACTGACGTGCAAGCCAAAGATACTGTTGAATCCAACATGAAGAAAATCTCTCAGCTGAACAAAGTATGTGCTGAAATGAAAATGGATTCTGAGGATGAGATGTCCGAATCAAAATCAGATGATGAAGAGCTTCATAGAAGAAAATGAAGGACCAATGCTTTAATTGCCTATGAATCATCTGAGAAATCACTCGAATCAGATACTGATGATGATGCTTCAAGTGATGATGAACCAATCGCATTCTGCCTCATGGCAAAATCCTCTAAGGATCAGGTATCAGCAAAACACCAAAAATCCATGAACGGATATTCTCCTGAATACATTGCCTATGCTAAACTTGTTAAGATTGCAAAATCTCAACAAGATGAGTTGAAATGCTTGAGAAGAATCTTAGGAAAACCAAAGGATTACTCGTTGAAGAGATGGAGAAGAATCAACAATTGATCAAAGAGCATGATGTTTTTTCTTCAACTAGTGATGATCTTTCCAATCGATATGATTCCCTTTCAGTCGACTATGGGAGTTTATCAAATGAAATCCTTAATAGGAATCAAGAACTCGAGACACTGAAAGAGTCTCACAACGAGTTGGCGAAAGAAAAAGCTTCTCTCTTCACCGAGCAACCTATTAGACTTCCTGATGATTTTGTCCCCCCTTGCTTAAAATGTCTAGAATGTAGCAATGCTGATTCACATGCTGAAACTTCTAATGCTATCATCGAGAAGATTGCAACTAATACGAATGGTTACTCTAACCCCTCTTCTGAGGAATTTGTTGCTGTTAATGATGAAAATTGCAGGCTAAAGGACTTGCTTGGGACGGGAATGCTAAGGAGCCTAAAAGGGCATCAAACTCTCTATGATGTGCTCAAGAAGTCAATACTGCACAAAAATCCTTGAAAGGAAGAATTGGGGTTTGAAAGAAAACTCAACGTTGATGGAACCTACTGGATTCCCAAACAGTATCCTCGAATGAGTTGGGTTCTTGCTAAAAGCAAAACTATTGAACCTGCTATTCTGTCAGGATATGATACTTCCATTACTGTTGTTTCTGATGAGTCTGATGACTCGAACTACAAATTCTTCAAACAACAGAATGGTAAGGTTTTCTCTCGATATGCTAGGACTAATTGCAGTTCTGGTTCACCCAAGAAGCAAATCCGGGTGAAGAAGTGCATCACTGAAAATCTATCTATCACTTCTAACTTGAACATGCAGAGTGATTCCATTCAAGGAAATGATTATCATTCGTAGAATGCGTAGGAAATTCTCGAATGTGTATCGGTCAAACTTTCGATAGAAGGAGTACATGTGTACCTCCACAAATCATTATACTCATGTCTGTTGAAACAACTTCAATGCATATTCATATGATTACTCTCAAAATGCACAGGTGTTTTATAGATCTCGCCGAAAGAATGCTCCCGCTCAGACAAAGCAAATGAGATCCTCGTTGCCCACACAAGTGTGGGTTGCGAAAATGAACTAAGCCTTGTTGCAGATTTTATCTCAGGGATTCCACTCGTTTATTGTTTATCCTGAGATCTATATTGCTGGTGCTACCTCTCTATGTTTTTCATTCATTTGTTTTTCTTTTCAATTTGTTGTGTTTGTGTTTTGTTTGAATGTCAACTCACTCAGAGCTTCGTGGTCTTGTGTTTCCTCTCATTTGGCTGAGTGTTTTTCTTCGGACCCTGTTATCCCTCTATTCTTTCTCATCCAATCTATGTTGTCCATCATAAGCATGAAATTTGATCTGAAGAAGATTTCAGTCAGACGTCCTTGGCCACGAAAGAAATCAAGTTCGAACCTTCATCTATTTTTGGCGTTTGCCCTTCTTCAGACGTTTCAGCCTCACATTCAGTTTCTGAGATTTTCATAGGAAACGGTTGCCACGTGCCCACGATTCTCACGATCGTCATCGTGTCCGTTGAATGTGGAACGTCCCGTGTTTGTAGGCCGTAGATTTTGGAAGAGGTTGTTCCAGCTGTGGGCTATAAATACCCCTCCCGGCTTCTTCTTCTTCAGTTCTTCCTTAAACCCTCGCCCGTTCTCCTCCCTCGCCTGTGCTCGAAGCAACATCATCGAAGTGCCTCGCTATGCAACTCCGGTGAAGTCTCATCCCGTTTGTCGTGCCAGTGCGGTATCTTCCCTTCCGCATTGTCATAGTTGATCCTTGCTGCCAAGTTAGGGCACTTGGATCTGGAACTGGCCCTGTCTACTTCTCTGTTCTAGGGGCAGTTCTTATCGACACATTTTTCCTTGATTTATTTCCTTGCGGTAGATCTTTAGGCTTCTCTAGGTTATGACTGGTACAGTTTGTAGTTTTTCCCTCGTACTAGTTTTCCTGGATCTAGGGTTCATGAGTACTTTTTGAAAAGATTAGATAGTGTTACTCTGCCTTAATCATTCCATGGCATGTTTCCATTCTGTCAACGACATCTTCTCAAAAGTATACCATGAATTTCGTTGTTTCTTCAAAAATAACATTATGGTTTCATTCAAAATGCTTATGTGCATGGTTATGACCCTATCCTGTTTTCCCTCGAATCTATTCTATTTCACAGGTTGGTCATGGCATAGAGTTCGGAAGAGTAGTCTGGTTCTGAAGGAGAAATGGCTCAGTTGCCTCCCATATCTGAACGTGTGAGGTTGACTGGTTGAGGAAAAGCATCAATGCCACCCAAGATACGAAGAAGAAATTTGAGTTTGAATCTGAAGAAGAAGATGATGATATTCCCTCGGCTTACATTTTGCCTGAGGATGAGGTGGTCACTGATGCAATGACTCTATTCTCTGATGGAAATCAAAAGAAAGGTGGCCATGGCAGAGAGAAGAATACAACTACCGAGATGTCTGATCCCGAAAGTTATAAAACTCCATCTGGAGTTGAAACAACAATTGAGAGAAATAATAGGCTGCAAAGGATTCGTCATCACTGGGCAAAGAAATGGTTTAATCATGAAAATGTCCGAAGGAAATATCAAATCCTTTTTGCTTTCGCTCCACCTTGGAATGACTCCATTGCTAAGAATTGCCTCGGACCAGATGATGAAAAAGTCAGGCCACCTCCACATGTAAATGCTTATCCTGACTCCCTCAAAACAATTGCTGATTTTGTCAAGGAGGTGGAAATGGGAGCCAAGGCCAATGCCAAGCATGAAGCCAAGGTCACAAAGAAAAATGAAGTGGAAGAGAGAAATGCTGCACTGACTCAACAAGACGTACAGAAGAAAAAGGGTCGTGCTTCGAAAGGAAGCAAGTCCAGAAAGCCAGTTTCCACTTGAGCTCCCCGAAAGAAATTTGTTGCCAGAAAATCCAAGAAGGCCGCTTCTGCCTCGTCTGATGAGTCCTCCGATGAAGATGCTCCCGATGAAATACCGATGTATGATCAACGCGCTCTTCTGAATTAGCCATACCGAGCTCCCTCACCAATGAAAGTTTCACCCCCACTAAGGATGTCACAAAGACTTGCACGCGCACCAGTCTTTGACAAACCTTCGGGTTCTGCCACCCCTTCTACAAAGAGAAAGTTGTTAACCAAAGAGAAAGTTGTTGTTTCTGTCAAAGCCAAGTCCAGTGTTCCTGCTTCCACAATGGAACAAAAATATGATTTTGATCTCATGATTGATGTAATTGAAAGTGCTGCCTATGATGCAAAATCAGTTGATTTGAGCAGTTTGGGACTTCCTGATGATGTTACCAAACTGGTAACGAAACATTTCACCGAGCTGAGGAAAATTACCAACAAGCTGAACGAGGCTGCCGAGGACAAGAAAACCCTTGAGCAAATGAGAAGATATGCCAATACTGAATCTGAAAGGAAAAGTCTGAACAAAGAGATTGTTGATCTCACAAAAGCTCGCACTATTATGAGGAATGACAAAATTGAGTGGCACTGATGTCTGAAAATGGAAGTATCTCAGTTGTGTGACCGAAGGAATGATAAAATTGTTCGTCAGATAGATCTTGCTCGACGAAGGATCAAGGAAGAAAAACGACGGAAGGCTAAGGCAAGAGCCAGTAAGCCGAAGGGAATCAAAGGTCAACGCATTCAGAATGTTGCAAGTGATGCTCCTATTGACTAAATTACTCCTCTGTAGCAGATTCCTCCATCCCCTCCTCACAAGGATGAACCCATGCAGCAAGCTGAGCCTATGGAGGTTATTATCCCGACTCCAGCTGCACAAGAAACTGATGTCGTTGATATCTTTCTGGACAAGTCTGATAAAGAAAATGCCTAGACTAAGTAGCAGGCCATAGAGGATAAAACCGCCGAAGAGATTGAGGTTGAGAAGGCAGTTTCATCACCTCCGAAGGAAATGCAAGCTGAGCCCTCCGGATCCAGCAAGGAGGAGTATGACAAGGTTGAGGGGGAGCTAAATTCTTCCCGAGAAAATACCACCCTAGTCAGATAATCTGGTGCCCCGACCCAGATGGATGGTATCATGCCCCTGCTTCCACTTCACCAGTTGGAAGAGGAAGAGAAGAAATTTGAAGAGCCCATGACTCATGAAGGAGTTGTTCCACCAATTATGCCCCAAGAACCCGAGAAAGAAGCAGTTGTGACCCAGGCATCTGAAGAGGTTGTTATGCCTCCCACCAATTAAAATGCACCTAAAGAAAAGGCCCTAGTGACTAATAGTCAGAAAGCCATTGAAGGACTTCCAGCGAGCAAGAGTGACAGTCTGTTATGTGCCACAAAGCCGTCTAGACTAGAGAAGTTGAAAAGGCCCCTTGCTGCACTCAAGCCCATTGATGAAGATATGCTAGCTACTGATGATACTCGGTCCAAGCAGTAAGTGATGAAGAAAATCTGAGAAACCCACAGGAAAAATTTCCTTTGTTTCTTGATGTAGATGGCCCAAATGGTCCTACATTCAATGAGCAGCTTCACCTTTAAAAGCTAGCATTCTTTGGGACCAGCCTGTATGAAGGAGAAAGGATTTCACTGTCACGTAGGTTCCGGACAAAAGAAAAGGTTATATATTATGCTCGGATTCTATTCAACAATAATCGTATTATCGGTCACAAGATTCTGAACTTGCTGAACTCGAAGATATACCCTCCTTCCTTCACACGATCGTCATATTGAACATTGATACGTCTCCATCGTATCTATAATTTTTGATGGTTCCATGCCAATATTATTCAACTTTTACATACTTTTGGCAACAATTTATATGATTTATTTGGACTAACCTATTGATCTAGTGCCCAATGCCAGTTCATGTTTGTTGCATGTTTTTGTTTCGCAGAATATCAATATCAAACAAAGTCCAAATGCAATAAAAATTTATGGAGAATTATTTTGGAATATTTGTGAATTTGAGGAGGTGGAATCAACGTAAACGGAGGCCTGAGGCCTCCACAACCCACCAGGGTGCCAGGCACCCCTAGCGCTCCCACATGTCTTGTGCCCTCCTCGAACGTAGGTTGGGGCCCTTCTTCGGGCTCAAGAAAGCTAATTTATGAAAAAAACATTTTAAAATTTCAGTGCAATCGGAGTTATGGATCTCCGGGAATATAAGAAACGGTGAAGGGCCAGGAAAGGGGAACGTGAAACAGTAGGGAACAGAGAGACAGATCCAATCTCGGAGGGGCTCCCGCCCCTCCGCCGCCATGGAGGCCATGGACCAGAGGGGAAACCCTCCTCCCATATAGGGGGAGGCCAAGGAACAAGAAGAAGGAGGGGGGCTCTCTCCCCCTCTCTCCCGATGGCACCAGAATGCTACCGGGGCAAGGATCGTGACGACGATCTACATCAACAATCTTGCTACCGTCAACACCAACCTTCTCCCCCTCTATGCAGCGGTGTAACACATCTTCTCCCCATTGTAATCTCTACTTAAACATGGTGCTCAACTCCTTATATTATTTCCCAATGATATTTGGCTATCCTATGATGTTTGAGTAGATCCGTTTTGTCCTATGGGTTAATCGTGATCTTGGTTGGTATGATTGTATATTTTATTTATGGTGTTGTCCTATGGTGCCTTCCGTGTCAGGAAAACAGAGGGGCCCCGCTGTAGGGTGTTGCAATATGTTTATGGTTTGCTTATTATCTGTGTTGCGGGGGTGATAGCAGCCTAAACACGGATAAGTGGGTTATGGCGTATGGGAGTAAAGAGGACTTGATACTCAATGCTACGGTTGGGTTTCACGACCTTAATGATCTTTAGTAGTTGTGGATGCTTGCTACGGGTCCAATCATAAGTGCATATGATCCAAGTAGAGAAAGTATGTTAGCTCATGCCTCTCCCTCATATAAAATTGCAAGAATGATTACCCGTACTTGTTATCGATTGCCTAGGGACAAATGACTTTCTTCTTGAGAAAAGCTATCCACTTTTATGTTCCTCCAATTTATTCATAGTTTTATTCTCACAAAGTACTTCTAGTTTTATCTCCTCTTCGGGTTGGGCACTCTTATTTATTGAAGAAGGCTACAAACGACCCGCTATACTTGTGGGTTATCAAGACCTTTTTCTGGCGCCGTTGCCAGGGAGCAATAACGTGTGGTGAATATTCTTGTGTGTGCTTGTTTGCTTTATCACTAAGTAGTTTTTATTTCCTGTTCTAAGTTGTTCTCGATCTTTTATTTATGGATATGGAACACGAAATACCAAAACAATTAGTGGTACTTGGTACTCATGGAGATGGGGAACCTCCTAAAACCCTCGATGCTCGTTATGTGAAAGATATTATGCACTACTTTGATAATCCCGAGAAAACCCCATTCAACTATATAATGTGAGTAACGTTGGATCAACGTGAATAGTTTTGGGATTATCACTTGAACCATAAAGTGAAATTGTTATGGGATCAAATTCATATGTTGCATTGGTATGCTTGGGACCTATGCTTGAGATATGATTATACTTGTTTCTCTAGGATGAACGCTCCACATCTTCCCTTTTCATGTGAATTTAATGATAATGAAACCTTGGCTTCTTATGCTAGAGGTATATATGATTACTATGATGTGGAACGAATAGAAGAATTTGTTGCTTTTAAGGGTGCTTATGAAATTGAATCTCTGTCTTTTAAAGTATGAAGATGATGATGATGCTGGCTATAGACCTGAAAATTTTGCTATTCTTAAATATTGCTATGATAATTATAAATACAATTGTGATATTGAGGCATTTATTGAGAGAGTCTTCGCTGTCCAAGAAGAGACTACTATTTTGCAGGAGTCTGTGGAAGAAGAAATTGATGATGTTGTGAGCCCATTTGATGAAAAAGATGAGGAGGAGAGTGAAGAACAAAAGGAGGAAGAGCGGATTGATCACCCATGCCCACCTTCTTATGAGAATAACTCTTCAACTCATACATTGTTTAATGTCCCTTCGTTCTTGCCGAAGGATGAATGCTATGATAATTGCTATGATCCCGTTGATTTGTTCGAAATATCCCTCTTCGCTGATGCTTGCTATGCTTGTGGCCAAGATGCCAATATGAATTATGCTTATGTAGATGAACTTTCTATAGTTCCTTATGTCAAGAATGAAATTATTGCTATTGTACCCACACATAATAGTCCTATTATCTTTTTGAATTCTCCCAACTACACTATATCGGAGAAGTTTGCTCTTATTAAGGATTACATTGATGGGTTGCATTTTACCATTGCACATGATGATTTTGATGAATATAATATGCATGAGCTTGCTGCTCCTACTTGCAATTATTATGAGAGAGGAACTATATCTCCGCCTGCCTATGTTTCCAACACGACAAATTGCAAGAAACTGCTTATGCTATGTATTGGCCTTTACTTGATGTGCGTGAATTGTTCTTTTATGACATGCTGATGCATAGGAAAATAGTTATACTTCGTCTTTGCATGATTTATGTTTCTTTGTGCTCACTACTAAATTACAAATCATTGTTAATTCAAATTGGCTTTGATATACCTTGGGATCCGGGTGGATCCATTACTCTAGCACTTCATGCCTAGCTTAATGGCTTTAGAGAAAGCGCTGCCAGGGAGACAACCCGGAAGTTTTAGAGAGTCATTTATTTCTGTTGAGTGCTCTTATAAAGTTTAAAAACAAAAAATAACAAAGGGGAAACTAAAAACCTTTTTTCTAAGAGAAGCGATTGAAAGGTGATGCATTGGGGAAGTGAGGGTCGACCTTGAACAGTTGTGTTCATGCTCATGGAAACAATGTAGAACTTTTCATGAATATTCTCACAGAAATAATTTTCCCCTTGTACAAGCCTATTATATTAAAAAAATAATGTGCCAAGATTTGCCTTAAGGATGATTAGATTGCTTGTTGGTATGTGCAGTGTAAAAATAGAAACTTTGGTTGTAGCGCTTGAATTTTCATTTTTTTACTGGGACGTCAAATGTTTCTGAATTTTCTTGCAAACTATTACTATAAAAATTGTTTATGTTGTCCTAATTTTTAAGAAGTTTTGGAGTTACAGAAGTATGGTAGTGTTCAGATTACTACAGACTGTCCTGTTTAAGACAGATTCTGTTTTTGATGCATTGTTTTGCTTGTTTTGATGAAACTATCGATTCTATCGGTGGTATAAGCCATGTAAAAGTTATAATACACTAGCTACATTGCAAAAAATATGAATTGATTTGCAACAGTACTTATAGTAGTGATTTACATTATCATACTAATGGATCTCACAAGCTCTTTGTTAAGTTTTGTGTGGATGAAGTGATCAAAGATCGAGGAGGTCTCGGTATGAGGAGAAGGAGGAGAAACAAGAATTCAAGATTAGGGATGTCATGGACACCGCAAGTAAATTCCAAGGAGACTCAAGCGTCTAAGCTTGGGGATGCCCCGGAAGGCATCCCATCTTTCTTAAACAAGTATCTGTATGTTTTCGTTTTCATTTCGTTTATGTGATATGTGCAAATATTGGATCGTCTTTTGTGCTTAGTTTTCATTTTTCTTTTATGCATCATGCTAGTATGAGATAGTCCATGGTTGATTTATAAAATGCACATTTCACTTCACTTATATCTTTTGAGTAAGGCTTTATAGAATGCTTCATGTGCTTCACTTATATCATTTGAAGTTTGGATTACCTGTTTCTCTTCACATAGAAAATAGAGTTCGTAGAATGCTCTTTTGCTTCACTTATATTTGTTCGAGCATGGTATTTTGTAGAAAGAATTAAACTCTCATGCTTCACTTATATCTATTTAGAGAGACAAATGGAATTGGTCAATTGCATTGTTAGTCATAAAATCCTACATAAAACTTGTGGATCACTGAATATGATATGTTTGATTTCTTGCAATAGTTTTGCGATATAGAGATGACAATATGTGGGAGGTACTAGTAGATGATCGTGTTTAGTAAGTGTTCACACACGAACACGTCACTGTGTACCTCCAACGCCGAGGGTGATGCACTGCAGCTCACGTTGAAGGAGACCCGTCCGGAAGCACGGTACGCAAGCGATCCGGCAGGCGCTTTTGAGCATCCGAAACCCCACGCGCCCGGGAGGGACCCCGTCTGGACACGCGGCGGCTATGGGCTGCCCTAGGTCGGTTCGCCCGCCCCTAGAGCCTCGAGGATCGCTGCCCTTCGACGAAGAACGAACGAAGAACGAGAGAGAAAGAACAAGGGAGAGATGTAAAACTAGGGTAATAAGTAGATTGATTGTTCGATTGTGTGTTGTTATTCAATTGACCGTCACCCCTTAGGTATATAAGAGGCGGCTGGACTTCCCGTGCAAGGAAAAGGCTTGGATTCACGTCCAAAACCCTAGTCAAATTCGGATTGGTCTTGTCTGAACTTTCCAAAACTGTTCGGTTTAAACTGGCTGCACCTTGCGGGTCTTTTTTGTGGTGGTAAATGATCTCGGATGGAAACGAGTCCAAAAGCAATCTTGACCATTTCAACGATACGAACAACTTTCATGTTGAACATTTTTTGATCAGAGGTTATCTTGAGGGTCAAATAGCTCGCGCAAAAGATCTCTTTACTCGCGCTACCAATCAGACATGGCGTCTGGTGGGGCGCGCCATATTTCGCCTCGTGACAGGGCTGCACTCCGATTGCTCTAACTTTTGCATATGAACTCAGATTTGGACGATTGTTATATCAAAATTGATCGTTTCGACGAGACGAAGACAATCCATGTAGATCATTTTTCCATTTGAGGTCGTCTTGGGGGCTTAATCGGCCAAACTGTACTCTGAATATAAGATCTTAGTACTTTGAGCATAGTTTCGGCCTTCGAGATGAAATCGGACGGCGATGACCCAAACTTCAAAGATGTTCATATCAACAATACGGAACTCTTTCATGAAGATCACTTCTCCATTTGAGGCCATCTTAAATAAGTTATTGACCGTGCCAAAATCTAGTGTCAACACATGCCCCCCTGTTTTTCGGCAAAACTTGCGTGCCGAAAAATAATTTGCAATGTATTTGTTCTAAGGACGATGTCAACACTCCATCGGCCATTTATTTTTCTCAGGACGATAATTATGTATCGGCCATGTTTATGCTAAAGGCGATAGTTATATATCGGCCGTTGATTTTAACTTCTTGTTCACATCATACCTTGTAACCGATTACCACCAATCGGCTTTAAAGAGATGGGAATGAACCCGTTCCTTGTAGCACTAAGGAAATCAAACTCCGAGAGGTCACGCCCTATTAAGCAAGTTACATCGGGATGATTCCAATCCACCGATGCATCGGCCAAAGCAACACAAGCCGAATTATCCGCGTGAATGATTTCTACCTCATCATCGATCCATTGTATTAAAAATTGATGCATGGTAGACGACACACATTGGTTAGCATGAACCCAATCGTGATCGATTCCCCCTCCGACAGAGCGTCGGAAAAGGCCCCAAGATGGGATCTCATGGGTACAGAAGGTTGCGGTGGTGGAAATAGGGTTTTGTGGTGCTCCTGGATGTTTTAGGGTGTATGGGTATATATAGGCGAAGGAAGTCGATCAGGGGAGCCACAAGAGGCCCACGAGGGTGGGGGCCGCGCCTACCCCCCTGGGCTCTCCCTCCTACCTCGTAGCCGCCTCGTTTGTTCCTTGACGTCCACTCCAAGTCTCCTGGATTGCGTTTGTTCCAAAAATAACTCTCCCGAAGGTTTCATTCCGTTTGGACTCCGTTTGATATTCCTTTTCTGCGAAATACTGAAATAGGCAAAAAATAGCAATTTGGGCTGGGCCTCCGGTTAATAGGTTAGTTCCAAAAATAATATAAAAGTGTATAGTAAAGCCCATTAAACATCCAAAACAGATAATATAATAGCATGGAACAATCAAAAATTATAGATACGTTGGAGACGTATCAGAAAGCCACATCAAGCTCGATCAAAAAGAGAAAATTGGAGACGGTAACTAAAATTAATTGGCTTCACAATTGTGCTCGCCTAACCCCTTGCATGAGAAGGAGCAAAAGATAGCTCCTGGATCCTTCTGAGGCAACATTATTCTCGTAAACATCTGGTTGCCAAGGGCATCAAGAAAGACTATGACTACCTCAAGTTATTTGTAGTACCTCGCATCCGAAGGCAAACCCCTGTGCTTGCTCAGTGTTCTGCACCAACTGATCTGGTGTTTGTCGAACTAGATGATGATCTTGAAGACACAACTGAAACACTCATCTACAAGATAGATTCACCACGCAATGCTTCTTCCGAAGATGTTCCTGAAGCCCATGCTGCAACACCTGCTTCGGCCTCTACCATCCCTTGCTCTGCTTCGTCAAGCAGTGCCAATTCTGATTCTGAGGATTTCTCGAACGAGTAGTTCCTCGTATGCATTCTATATCCTTTTTTACACTTGTTGACAAAAGGGGGATAAGATCATCGAGTGATAGATGAATGGGGTGTTTCCATTCGCCATTTGCTTTTCGCAGTCCCAATTTTTGGTGTTCTTCGAACAATTTGCTTGTTGAACTTCATGCACCGCCTGTGGTGTTTAAATACTCGGTCACTAAGGGAGTCATGGACTAAGGGGTCCTCGAGGAGACGGCCCATTGTACATGGGCCGGACTGTTGGAGCCGTATATTGCCAGGAGATCTATGAATCCGTGATGTGCCCTCCAAGTCAAGAAGGTGCAGGATCTATTTTAACCCTTGTTGTAATCTATCTTTGTTAACCCTAACCCTACCGGTGTCTATATAAACCGAGGATTTTTAGTCTTTAGGGCTAGAGCTACATTCATAACCTCATCGCTTTAGGGTTTAGCTCATGCTAATCTCGTGCTAAATCTACTATGTAAACCACATCATACATCCAATATAATCAAGCAGGACATAGGGTATTACCTCTTCGAGAGGGCCTGAACCTGGGTAAACACTGTGTTTGTCATCCCTTGTTCCCCATCGATCCTAGATCCACAGATCGGGACCCCCTACCCCGAGGTATACCGGTTTTTACACCGACATTGGTGCTTTCATTGAGAGTTCCGTTGTGGGGTCGCCAAAAGGATCGATGGCTCGCTTGATCACAGGAGAAGGCATCGGGTCCGGGGACTTCTTCATCCCCGGGCAACTCTTCGCATTTGGCAGCGTCGTGCTTCACGCCGACCCGACTGGCCGCCTGGGTCAGATCAACACCTTCGCTCCCGGACACTGGATTCGATTCGGTGGTCTGGAATACGTTGCGGACGCGCTGGGCGATCTGGCTTTTACCGGATTCACTTTCCCCTCCCACACCTTCGCCATGCCCGATCCGGAATCCTCTTCCGATTCGATTGGCGGATCGGCCTCGACGATTAGAGCCAGGAGAGCTCCACTTCAAGCGAGGGCCAAGCTTCACCTCCATACAGGCACATCATGGCCGTGGACGACCTACCCTTGACTTTCGAGGTAGAATCAGGAGGCAGAGGCCAAGAGTCAACCTCGGTCGAACCTTCCTTTCACAATGCTTGCCTGGCCTTGAGCCCTTATGAAAAAGCTGTAGCCAACAACCAGGGGTCACCCCCAGCCCAAAGCAGACCTACCTCAAAACTCGGCGGGCAAACAACATGCAAGGACCATAGCCCGTCCCTGACCTCCAGTGATGTGCCAGACCCCTTCAAGGATCTGGCTCTGCACTCCGAGCTTAGCGCGGCTAGCATAAATCAAGGGCCGGCTAGGGCATTGACTGCCCCCACCTCGTCACAACTGAATTCGGCCCAGAACCATCGAGTTTGGCGACCCTTGCAATGGCAAATGAAGCATTAGACCGAATCCGGAAAATGACCATCCAGGAGGACTTGCCCTCCGTCTTCAACCACCAACCCTTTGAGGCATACCATAGGGAATTTTGTGTCCCACCCACCACCCATTTAGTAGCCACCATTGATGATTTAACTGATATGCTAGACTATAATTCGGAGAATGCCGAATACATGGACGAGGAGGACGGAGCCACGACCAATACCGATGTTGCCCCCCTGTCACCGGCCGCTGGTCGGCCACATCCACCTACGACATCTACATGGTGGACACCCCCAAGGATGGCAACGACACACCTAATCAAGACCGAGGCAAACCTAGAGATGAGCCACCCAAACATAGAAAACAGTGTCGTTGATCAAAGCCACGCCGAAGCCATGCGAGCAACATGGACTCCACGGAGAACAACACCATAAATAATACGGATGACCTTGACAGAGACGCAACCAAGGAACATCATCAGGATGACCCCGTAGGATAGGTGGACCCCCTCAATAAAGAAAATCCCGACGGCTCCGAGGTTAGCAATTACCTACCACTGTCTGAAGAGGAGGTAAGTCTCGAGGATGTCAACTTCATCGTCCCAAAAGATCCTCTGGAGCAAGAATGGTTCAAGCAAGGGTTTTAGCCACCGCCCGTAGCCTAAAGAAGCAAAAACATAAAATCAAGGCCAAACAGGACACCCTCAACGACCGATGGACTAAAGTCCTAGCTGCTGAGGAAGGGTATGGCCACGAACAGCCAACCAAAAGTCATCCCAAGCGAAGACTCCTGCCGCAGTTTGCTGACGAGGCATAGAGCCCACACACCCAATATACACAAGCGCTGAACAGCCAGACCGCCCCCTAGAGGGTGGGACAGATAAGCTGATGAGGCCGAACACCCAGCCACCCCACCTCACCACTACAACAAGGATCAAGTGCGGCCCACTTAGAAGTATGACCTCCACCATGTCCTAGACGCCCGTGGAGGTCACACCAGCTCCATTTACGGACCCAGAGATGACCCGCCCAATTACCGGGAAGGATACTATGATAGGTTAAACCGAAACGATAGAATCCGGGAGTAGAAGTAGATTCAGAGGGCCGAAGACCTCCGACGCGATGTAGCCCAAGTTTGGGGCACCGCACACCTCTTGTGCTTCACATAGAGGGTAATGCAACATCAATTCCTGAAAGGCTTCAAGCCCGTGAACATCGAATCATATGACAGAACCATAGATCCAGCCGTATGGATAGAGGATTTCCCCCTCCACATCCACATGGCACGAGGAGATAACCTTCACGTCATTAAATATTTGTTGCTAAAGCTTAAAAGTCCATCTCAACACTGGTTGAACAGCCTTCCTGAAGACTCTATAGGTTGCTGGGAAGAGCCTGAGGACACTTTTTGAGCAAACTTTCAGGCCACCTATGTTCGGCCTCCGGATGCTGACGACCTAAATCACATCACACATCAACCCGGAGAATTTGCCCGACAGTTTTTGAACCGATTCCAGACCAAGAAAAATCAGATCGTTGACTATCTAGATGCCGAAGCCTTGGCTGCCTTTAAGCATAGTGTCAAGGACGAATGGCTTGTATGGTAGCTCGGCCAGGACAAACCAATAACTATGGCCGCCCTTACTTCCCTCATGACCCGCTTCTGTGCGGGCGAAGACAGTTGGCTTGCTCGCGAAAACACCAACCCAGACACACACGGTACCTTTGAGGTTCGGGACGGAAATGGAAAGCCCCGATACATCAAGAATAAACGTTGCCACAATGACAATGAGGGCGAGGATACAACAATAAATGCCGGATTCCAAAACCAGAAGTCTAGACCCCGAAAGAAAGCCCCTAAAGGCAACAACGATGGCCCGTCCAGACTGGACACAATTCTGGACAGGCCTTGTCAGATCCATGGTGCGTCAGAGAAGCCCACCAACCACGCCAACCGAAATTGTTGGGTGATCAAACAGGCCAGCAAGCTCACAGCCGAAGACTCGGGATAAAGCCCGCGAAGCAAGGATGATGATGAGCCCCGCAGACCGAATAGTGGAGTCTAGAAACCCTTCCCTTCCAATGTTAAGATAGTAAACATGAACTATGCAACCCACATACCGAAGAAGGAGAGGAAGCGAGCGCTACGGGACGTATCCTTCGTCGAGCCAGTAGCGCCGAAGTTCAATCCATGTCCAGCTTACCGGATCACGTTCGAGTGTAGGGATCATCCCACTAGCAAACTCCATGGAGGGTCTACAGCCTTAGTGCTCGACCTTATCTTCGATGGATTCCACCTCACTAGAGTCCTAATGGACAGAGGTAGCAGCCTCAATCTGATATACAAAGATATAGTGAGGAAAATGGGGATCGACCCGTCAAGGATCAAACCCAATAACACCACCTTCAAAGGGGTCATTTCGGGAGTGGAGGTCCGCTGCACGGGCATCGTGACGCTTGAAGTAGTGTTCAGATCTCCGGATAACTTCCAAAGTGATGACTTGATCTTCGATATTGCACCTTGTCGCAATGGCTATCACGTTGTCCTCGGCCAAACAACATTCGCCAAATTCAATACCGTTCCGCATTACGCGTAACTCAAGTTGATGCCTGGTCCCTCAGGCGTCATAACCATCAACGGCAACACAGAACGCTCACTTCGAACCGAAGAGCACTCTGCGGCCCTAGGGGCCGAAGACCACTCCGGCCCATATAGGCCCGGATGCTGACCCGCCGTAAAGGCCGGCGGCAATAGTAAACGGGTGCGAACCCGTTCCCCGTCATGGGAACCCACATGCGTTCGCCGCAAATAGGGATACACGCCCCACGACACGCCCACATTCTTCACACTCCATATGCCTCCTCAGCACAACTTTGCACTCAAAATACCATCGGAAGCCGTGAGGCATACATTAATCTGAAGTACTTGTTCGGTTAAACTGAACTTCGGAATTACCTCATCTTCGGACGACCTGGGGACCATTTCCGGATACCCCCAAGCATAAAGCTCCATCGACAGGGTCCTCGCCCATCAAGGTCTCATCAAAGGTCCCAACCCCCACCTATCAGAAGCAAAGGCAGAGACGTGTAGCAGGGCATGGTGAAGGCTTCAACCCACGCTTCAAGGCCCTGCATTAACCTTTACTCTGTATACTTTCTTTTTATTTTTCTCTTACAAGTACTACCTGCGCAGTTCGAATTGTACGGTTAGACGTCTCGAGCTTATGAGAAATAATAAAAATACCCGTTATGGTGTTCAGATATCCGCACCGTGCAACTTTTTCTACCTCTTTCCGGATTCCCCACTCGCTCTTCGAACAGCCCGACATGAAAATATATTAACTAGTTATGAGTTTGATTTATATATCAGCTCAATATCTTCAAGTCCGGCACCGCTTTCCACTAGGTGCTCGGCGTCTCAGATATTGCATTATATTCATCCGTTCTAAACTATGTCTTAGGTCCATAGTTGGGTTGCCCGGCTCCTATGCTTGCCCCTTATGTTCCGCACATTTGGCTAAGAGGGCAAAGGGAGAACCCCTGCGATTGTACTTCCGGCTCGCCCAGTCAAGTACTTCACAAGGAGAAAGCTGAAAACTGACTGTTACGGTAAGCGTGAACCAGTCTATGATCCGATGATGATGTTCGACTATAAAAATCGTTGGCGATTTTACCATGTCACATGAAGGGTTTGTCTTAACACAAACCATGTAATCGTAAGGGGTAAGCGTTCTGCCCCAAGTACATCACAACACACCGGGGGCTAGTCCTTAGTCCCCACCGTCAAGCTCCTAAGGCTAAGGGAAAGCAGTAAAACCAAATAGTCTGATTGCCTAGTTTCACCCCCGCACTACCGCCTCCGGGTACCAAGACGTTGGCTAAGGGTAACAATGCGGATACAAACACCCCTCGTGACATTCACTTGGGGGCTGAAGCCAATGACTGGTAGCTTTCGGACTGAACATACGGCCGCACAAGAGTTAAAATTAAATCATAAAACAAGTTCGGCAGACGCATTATATAGCACAAGGTCCACTTGGTACATACTTAACACAATCACTCAAATATTACATCTTTCGAACACTAGCCCTCTATCGCCCGCGCACCATTCATCACCTGTGCAAAGTACTGCTCAGGACGGCGGTGCTCCTTTACCTTGAGCGGAGGACTGGTGGCCATGTCCATCGGGTTGATCTTTGGCCAATGCACAATGGTCTTCGCGAAGGCAAGCCTCGCCCCCTCAAGGCATGCTGACCGCTTTATGGTGTCAATCCAGAGCGGCGACTCCTGCAGCTTCTGCACAAGGCTGAAGTAGGTGTCCGGAAGGGGTTCGGCAGGCCACAGACTGACACAGAGGTCCTTCACAGCCAGCTTGGACATCCTATGCATCTCCAACAACTACTTCATCTGATCACTGAGGAGAGGAGGACGCTCGGAATCCGGAAACTGTGACCAGAAGAGCCGTTGCGTGGAGTCCTCCTCGAAGGTGGCATAGTGCCTCGCTGCGGCCTCCACATTCTTCGGAAGTTTGGTGAAGACACCTGCGGAGCGCCAGAACCGCGTCAGCAGGGCGAACCTGTTGCCTCAAAACACACTCTACAGTAAGTATTTCTTACCATTTGCAATTTGTGTGACTTCGTGGAGCTCTTCCCGGACACCCCGCATGTTAGTCCTCGCCTCTTGGAGCTCCTTCTCCGCCTTGGATAGCCGGGAGGATTGCTCCTCCTGCCCATCTCAAGGGCCTCCATCTTCTCGGTGGCATCCTAGAGCTCCACTTGGACTTCGGTCACTCGAGCCTCGTGCCGCTCAGAGAAAGCTTGGCCTCCTCAAGCTCGGTCACCGCTTTGTCAGCGGTCGTCTTCTTCGCGGCCGCCTCATCCTCGGCTTTCTTCAGGGCCTCCTTCAGGCCCCCGACCTCAGCAGGAGCAACTACAGGATCACCAACATAAGGGACCAACATATAGTCCGGATTGTCAATATCCGGTGCCAAGCAAGTACACATCTTCTCACAGGGCTTACCTTGCGCCTCGTCAAAGCATTTGTTAACAAGGTCAAGCTCTTTATCAAAAAGCTTGAGCTTCCAACCCATCTCCTCTAACTCCGCATCATTAGCAGCTGCGGACACGGAAGATTCCTGCATCAAAAAAAAGAAATGTCGACATTATTAATCGGCCTAAAGAATCTGATCATCTACAGGTCTCTTCTAGGTCCTCGCAAAGTCTCGAGGGCTGCTATGTATACGGCCTACCCAAACTAACAATTACAACCACATTATGAGGAAAGAGCATTACTTGACTTACCTCAAAGCCTGTTAGAAGACCTTGGATAGCGTCGCTCAGTCCGGATTGGACGGACCGAACACTCTGCATAACCGCACTCATAAGTGTGCGCTACCCATCAATGATGGCATAGTTGTCCACCAGCTCCTCCAGCATGTATGGCCAGCTAGCCGCCGCCCGTGTCGAGGTGTCCGGTGCTGACGTTGGCTCCTGATGACCCACAAGTGTATGGGATCTATCGTAGTCCTTTCGATAAGTAAGAGTGTCGAACCCAACAAGGAGCAGAAGGAAATGATAAGCGGTTTTCAGTAAGGTTTTCTCTGCAAGCACTGAAATTGTAGGTGATAGATAGTTTTGTGACAAGATAAATTGTAACGAGTAACAAGTAAATAAAGTAAATGAAGTGCAGCAAGGTGGCCCAATCCTTTATGTAGCAAAGGATAAGCCTGGACAATTTCTTATAATGAGAAAGGAGCTCCTGAGGACACATGGGAATTATCATCAAGCTAGTTTTCATCACGCTCATATGATTCACATTCGGTACTTTGATAATTTGATATGTGGGTGGACCGGTGCTTGGGTACTGCCCTTACTTGTACAAGCATCCCACTTATGACTAACCCCTATTGCAAGCGTCCGCAACTACAAAAGAAGTATTAAGGTAAACCTAACCACATCATTAAACATATGGATCCAAATCAGCCCCTAACGAAGCAACGCATAAACTAGGGTTTAAGCTTCTGTCACTCTAGCAACCCATCATCTACTTATTACTTCCCAATGCCTTCCTCTAGGCCCAAATAATGGTGAAGTGTCATGTAGTCGACATTCACATAACACGACTAGAGGAAAAGACAACATACGTCTCATCAAAATATCGAACGAATACCAAATTCACATGACTACTAATAGCAAGACTTCACCCATGTCCTCAGGAACAAACGTAACTACTCACAAAGCATATTCATGTTCATAATCAGAGGAGTAATAATATGCATTAAGGATCTGAACATATGATCTTCCACCAAGTAAACCAATTAGCATCAACTACAAGGAGTAATCAACACTACTAGCAACCCACATGTACCAATTTATGGTTTTGATACAAGATAGGATACAACAGATGAACTAGGGATTTGAGAGGAGATGGTGCTGATGAAGATGTTGATGGAGATTGACCCCCTCCCTATGGGAGGATCATTGGTGATGACGATGGTGATGATTTCCCCCTCCCGAAGGGAAGTGTCCCCGGCAGAACAGCTCCGTCGGAGCCCTAGATTGGTTCCGCCAAGGTTCCGCCTCGTGGTGGCGGAGTTTCGTCCCGTAAGCTTGCCCATGATTTTTTCCAGGGTAAAATCCTCATATAGCAGAAGATGGACACTAGGGGCCACCAGGGGGCCCAGGAGATAGGGGGCGCGCCTAGTAGGGGTGGGTGCGCCCCTCACCCTCCTAGCCAGGGTGTGGGCCCCCTGATGTATTTCTTCCGCTCAATAATTCTTACTAATTCTAAAAACATGTTTTGTGGAGTTTCAGGATTTTTGGGGCAGTGCAGAATAGGTTTCCAATGTTTGCTCCTTTTCCAGCCAGAATTCCAGCTGCCGGCATTCCCCCTCTTGATGGTAAACCTTGTAAAATAAGAGAGAATAGCCATAAGTATTGAGATATAATGTGTAATAACAGCCCATAATGCACTAAATATTGATATAAAAGCATGATGCAAAATGGATGTATCAACTCCCCAAGCTTAGACCTCGCTTGTCCTCAAGCGGAAGCCGAAATCAAAAAATATGTCCACATGTTTAGAGATAGAGGTGTCGATAAAAATAAAATACGGACATGAGGGCATCATGATCATTCTTATAACATCAACATATATAGATTTTATCATATGATTTCTTATGCTCAAGTAACAATCAATTCACAATGTCAAGTATGGTTCAAAAACTTCATTGAGAACTAACAAACTATAATCTCAGTCATTGAAGCAATTGCAATTTATCATAACATCAGAAAGAGTCAACAATAGAGCTTTTCAGCAAGTCCACATACTCAACTATCTTGTAGTCTTCTACAATTGCTAACACTCACGCAATACTTGTGGTTATGGAGTTTCAGCCGGACACTGAGAAAGATAGGGGCTTATTGTGTTGCCTCCCAACGTATTCACCTTTAGGTGATGTCAACAATAATAGCCATGCTAACTTACATCCAATTGGATATATATATATCATGATCTTTCAAACACGAGGAGCTTGCCAAAGGATAAAATGAAAAAGGGAAAGGTGAAGATCACCTTGACTCAAGCATAAAGTAAAAACATAAAGTAAAAGATAGGCCCTTCGCAGAGGGAAGCAGAGGTTGTCATGTGCGTTTAGGGTTGGATGCACAAAATCTTAATGCAAAAGAACGTCACTTTATATTGCCCCTTGTATGTGGACCTTTATTATGCAGTCCGTCGCTTTTATTACTTCCACAACAAGATCGTATAAAGCTTATTTTCTCTGCACTAATAAGTCATACATATTTAGATAGCAATTTTTATTGCCTGCAACATGACAACTTACTTGAAGGATCTTACTCAATCCATAGGTAGGTATGGTGGACTCTCATGGCAAAACTGGGTTTAAGGATATTTGGAAGCACAAGTAGTATCTCTACTTGGTGCAAGGAATTTGGCTAGCATGAGGGGGAAAGGCAAGCTCAACATGTTTGGAAGGTCAATGACAATATACTTTAACTGAGATGTGAGAAAACATAAACCATTACGTTGTCTTCCTTGTCCAACGTCAACTCTTTTAGCATGTCATACTTAATGAGTGCTCCCAATCATAAAAGATGTCCAAGATAATATATTTATATGTGAACCTCTCTTTCCTTATCACTTCCTATTAATTGCAACGATGACCAAAACTACGTTTATCAACTCTCAACAACTTTTATGCCTCATACTTTCTATGTGTGAAGTCATCACTAACCATAAGATCAATATGAACTCTTTTATTCTTTCTACTTTCTCAAGATCATAGCAACATAGCAAAGCCCTTGACTCAACACTAATCTTTATTATAGATAGCTCACGGACTCGATTACAAAAGAGATCACAAAGCAAAACTCAAAACTACTTGATATCAAAACTTCAATCTACTAGATCAAGATACTACTAAAAGGATCGAACTAAATAAAACGGTAAAGATAGGAGTGTGATGGTGATACGATACCGGGGCACCTCCCCCAAGCTTGGCAGTTGCCAAGGGGAGTGCCCATACCCATGTGATTATGTCCTCGGAGGTGGTGAAGTAGGAGTTGTTGATGATGTAGGCTTGTCGTCCATCTTCCAAGGCATAGGCTCACCATCATAGAAGGATGATCGAGTCTCCGGGATCCTTAAATCTGCAGCCAAACTCATCCTCTTGAATCTATATTCATACTCACAGTTCTGGTTTTGCAGGTCATAGATCTGGGCTTGGAGGTGCTCGATTTTCTCTTGAAGCTTGAAGATGGTCTCCCCAATGACTTTGGCATCTAGCTTGTGGTTGTTGGTGAACTCCGTGATCATCATCTGGTTGGCGTTGAGTCCACGCTCCACCATCCCTTGGCACTTGAAAACTTGCTGCTCCACGGCTTCGAGCTTTGTCTCCACGCTTCCGGTACGCCTTGGTCCCTCCACATCGCGGATGTGCAGCACCCCCTCACGCATCTCAATGGTTTGAGGGTGTTGCAGCACCTCCGCGAGATAGGGGTTGATAACCCTCTCGAAAAACTTGTCCTTGGGAGCGCTTGGAGACGCCATGATGCTCTAGATCTGAAACAGAAACAGCTCGAAACGAAAACAGAGGATATTTGCGTGATACGGTGGTCAAAACCTTCGGGAGTATATATAAGGAATTTTACCGACCAAAATACGTAACATGCAAGAAAATGGAGTCCGGGAGGCACACGAGGTGTCCACGAGACAGGGGGGCGCGCCCAGTAAGGGTGGGCGCGCCCTCCACTCTCGTGGGGGCCTCGTGTCCCTTTCGGACTACTTCTTTCTTCCTAAAATTCTTAAATATTCCAAAACTGATAAAAATTGCCATTGGAGTTGTTTTGGAGTCGGTTTACTTACCGTACCACATACCTATTCCTTTTCGGAGTCTGGAACGTTCTGGAAAGTGTCTCTTATGTATTCCTCCGGGGTTACGGTTTCAATAATATTAGTTTCAACATTGATAGGATTACCTGAAATATAATGTTTAATTCTTTGACCGTTCACCACCCTCGGACTTGTGCCTTCGAAGTTGTTGATTTTTATGGCACCAGAACGATAGACCTCCTCGATAACGTAAGGACCTTCCCATTTAGAGAGAAGTTTTCCTGCAAAAAATCTTAAACGAGAGTTGAATAATAACACATAATCTCCTACGTTAAACTCACGCTTTTGTATCCTTTTGTCATGCCAGCGTTTGACTTTTTCTTTGAATAGCTTGGCATTCTCATAGGCTTGGGTTCTCCATTCATCAAGTGAGCTAATATCAAACAACCTCTTCTCACCGGCAAGTTTGAAGTCATAGTTGAGCTCTTTAATAGCCCAATATGCTTTATGTTCAAGTTCAAGAGGTAAATGACAAGCTTTTCCATAAACCATCTTATATGGAGACATACCCATAGGATTTTTGTATGCAGTTCTATAGGCCCATAATGCATCATCAAGTTTTTTGGACCAATTCTTTCTAGATCTATTGACAGTATTTTGCAAAATTAATTTGAGCTCTCTATTGCTCAACTCTACTTGACCACTAGACTGCGGATGATAAGGAGATGCGATTCTATGATTGACATCATACTTAGCAAGCATCTTACGGAAAGCACCATGAATAAAATGTGAACCACCATCAGTCATAAGATATCTAGGGACTCCAAACCTCGGAAAAATAACTTCTTTAAGCATTTTAATAGAGGTGTTATGATCAGCACTACTAGTTGGAATAGCTTCTACCCACTTAGTAACGTAATCAACAACAACTAAAATATGAGTGTAACCATTAGAGGCAGGAAAAGGTCCCATATAATCAAAGCCCCAAACATCAAACGATTCAATAACAAGAGAGTAATTCATAGGCATTTCTTGACGTCTACTAATATTACCAATTCTTTGACATTCATAACAAGATAAGACAAACTTACGAGCATCTTTGAAGAGAGTAGGCTAATAAAAACCAGATTGCAGTACCTTGTGTGCAGTTCTATCTCCAGCGTGGTGTTATCCATAGGATTCAGAGTGACACTTGCGTAGGATCTGTTCCTATTCATGCTCAGGCACACAACGTCTAATAACACCATCTATTCCTTCTTTATAAAGGTGTGGGTCATCCCAGAAGTAATGTCTTAAATCATAAAAGAACTTTTTCTTTTGCTGGTATGTGAAACTAGGAGGTATAAACTTAGCAACAATGTAATTAGCATAATCAGCATACCAAGGAGCAGTACGAGAAGCATTAACAACCGCTAATTGTTAGGAAAGCTATCATCAATGTGACAAGTTGTCTGCAACGGGGTTCTTATCTCCCTTTCTATCAATAATATGCAAATCAAATTCTTGGAGCAAGAGAACCCATCTAATGAGTCTAGGCTTAGCATCTTTCTTTTCCATAAGATATTTAATAGCAACATGATTAGTGTGAATAGTAACTTTGGAATCAACAATATAAGGTCTAAACTTATCACATGAAAACACAACTGCTAAGAATTCTTTTTCAGTAGTAGCATAATTTCTCCGGGCAGTATCAAGGGTCTTACTAGCATTCTGGATAACATTCAATTTCTTATCAACTCTTTGCCCTAGAACAACACCTACAGCATAATCACTAGCATCACACATAATTTCAAAAGGTAAATTCCAATCAGGTGGCTGAACAATAGGTGCAGTGATCAAAGCTTTCTTAAGTATTTCAAATGCTTCTACACAATCATCATCAAAGACAAAAGGAATATCTTTTTGCAATAAATTAGTCAGAGGCCTAGAGATTTTAGAAAGTCCTTAATGAACCTCCTATAAAAACCGACATGACCAAGGAAACTTCTTATACCTTTTTATGTCCTTGGGACATGGCATCTTTTCAATAGCATCAACTTTGGCTTTATCAACTTCAATACCTCTCTCGAAAATCTTATGCCCCAAGACAATGCCTTCATTAACCATAAAGTGACACTTTTCCCAATTCAGGATGAGACTAGTGTCTTCGCATCTCTGCAAAACTCGATCAAGGTTGCTCAAGCAATCATCAAAAGAGGATCCATAAACGGAGAAGTCATCCATGAATACCTCACAAATCTTTTCACAAAAATCAGAGAATATAGCCATCATGCATCTTTGAAAGGTAGCAGGTGCATTACATAAACCAAAAGGCATACGTCTATAAGCAAAAGTACCGAAAGGGCAAGTAAAAGTAGTTTTTGATTGATCCCCCGCTGACACAGGTATTTGAGAGAAACCAGAATAACCATCTAGAAAGCAGAAATGTGTGTGTTTGGATAGTCTTTCTAGCATTTGATCAATAAAAGGTAAAGGGTAATGATCTTTCCTAGTAGCCTTATTTAATTTACGGAAATCAATTACCATCCTATAACCTATAATAATTCTTTGCGGGATCAATTCATCTTTATCATTAGGAACAACGGTAATACCTCCCTTTTTAGGAACACAATGGACAGGGCTTACCCAATCACTATCAGCAACGGGATAAATTATACCTGCCTCAAGGAGCTTTAGTATCTCCTTTCTTACCACTTCTTTCATTTTGGGATTCAGTCGTCGTTGAGGATCTCTAACTAGTTTGGCATCTTTCTCCACTGAAATTTTGTGTTGGCATAACGTGGGACTAATGCCCTTAAGATCATCCAGAGTATATCCAATAGCAGCTCAGTGCTTCTTCAGAGTTTTCAATAATCTTTCTTCTTCTTGCTCTGAAAGGTTCGCACTAATAATAATAGGATATATTTTCTTTTCATCAAGATAAGCATACTTAAGATTATCAGGTAATGGTTTGAGTTCAAACACGGGATCACCCTTGGGTGGAGGGGGATCCCCAAGAATTTCAACGGGAAGGTTATGTTTCAGCATAGGTTCCTGTTTAAGGAACACTTCATCTATTTCCCTTCTTTCCTCCATAAACATATCATTTTCATGGTCTAGCAAATATTGTTCTAACGGATCAGTAGGAGGTACAACAATGGAAGCAAGACCAATAATCTCATCCTTACTAGGTGATTCTCTATCACGAGGTTGTCTACGAAACTTAGCAAAATTGAACTCATGAGACATACCCTCTAAGCCAATTGTAACAGTATCCTTTTCACAATCAATCCTAGCACTAGTTGTATTCAAGAAGGGTCTACCAAAAATAATGGGACAAAAGTCATCTTGTGGGGAACCAAGAACAAGAAATTAGCAGGATATTTAACCTTCCCACACAAGACTTCAACATCTCTAACTATCCCAACTAGTTTAATGGTATCCCTATTAGCAAGCTTAATAGTAACATCAATGTCTTCCAGTTCAACGGGTGCAATGTCGTGCATAATTTCTTTATATAAATCATAGGGTATCACACTAGCACTAGCACCTATATCACATAAACCATGATAACAATGATCTCCTATTTTAATGGAAATAATAGGCATGCCTACCACGGGTCTATGTATCTTAGTATCTAGTCTAGCAATATTAGCAGTTTCACCACAGAAATAAATAACATGCCCATCTAAATCATCATCCAAGAGATCTTTAACCATAGCAATACTAGGTTCAACTTTGATTTTCTCAGGAGGTGTACATGTCCTAGTATTACTCTTACGAACAACAGTCGAAGTTTTAGCATGATCCTTCATCCTAACAGGAAAAGGAGGTTTCTCAACATAAGTAGTAGGAACAATAGGATCACTATAGGTGATAGTCTTTTCTTCAACTGTAATAGGTGCAACTACTTTTACTTCAATGGGAGGATTATATTTAAACCACTTCTCTTTAGGGAGATCAACGTGAGTAGCAAAAGATTCACAGAAAGAAGCTACTATCTCAGAGTCAAGTCCATACTTAGCGCTAAATCCACGAAAAGCATCGGTATCCATAAAAGATTTAACACAATCGAACTTAGGTGTCATACCTGACTCCTTACCATCGTCGGAACCCCAATCTTCAGAGTTGCGTTTAATTCTTTTCAATAAGTCCCATTTGAAATCAATAGTCTTCAGCATATAAGAACCAGCACAGGAAGTATCGAGCAGGTTGCGATCATTGAGAGAAAGCCGAGCATAAATTTTTGAATAATCATTTCCCGGGAGAGCTCATGATTGGGGCATGAATATAACATTGACTTAAGCCTCCCCCAAGCTTGAGCGATGCTTTCTCCTTCGCGAGGCCAGAAATTATATATGTAATTACGATCACGATGAACAAGATGCATAGGATAGAACTTCTGGTGAAATTCCAACTTCAATCGTTTATAATTCCAAGATCTCGTATCATCACATAGCCTATACCATGTCAATGCATCTCCCTTCAAAGATAAAGGGAAGACCTTCCTTTTGACAACATCATCGGGAATACCTGCAAGCTTAAATAATCCACAAACTTCATCCACAAAGATAAGGTGTAAATCGGGATGCAATGTTCCATCTCCTGCAAATGGATTAGCTAGCAGTTTCTCTATCATACCCGAAGGAATCTCAAAGTAAATATTTTCAAAAAGTTCAGTAGGTTGAGGAGCAACTCTTTGCTCTTCTGGTCGGGGTGAAGATACCCCGAACAAGCCCCTCAAAGGATTAGTTTCCATAGTGACAAGTAACAGAAAATTTCAGCACACTATATAAATGTTTCCTTACCAAGTTCCACTCACCAAAAGCGCTACACTCCCCGGCAACGGCGCCAGAAAAGAGTCTTGATGACCCACAAGTGTAGGGGATCTATCGTAGTCCTTTCGATAAGTAAGAGTGTCGAACCCAACGAGGAGCAGAAGGAAATGATAAGCGGTTTTCAGTAAGGTTTTCTCTGCAAGCACTGAAATTGTAGGTGATAGATAGTTTTGTGATAAGATAAATTGTAACGAGTAACAAGTAAATAAAGTAAATAAAGTGCAGAAAGGTGGCCCAATACTTTATGTAGCAAAGGATAAGCCTGGACAATTTCTTATAATGAGAAAGGAGCTCCCGAGGACACATGGGAATTATCGTCAACCTAGTTTTCATCACGCTCATATGATTCGCATTCGGTACTTTGATAATTTGATATGTGGGTGGACCGGTTCTTGGGTACTGACCTTACTTGGACAAGCATCCCACTTATGATTAACCCCTATTGCAAGCGTGCGCAACTACAAAAGAAGTATTAAGGTAAACCTAACCACAACATTAAACACATGGATCCAAATCAGCCCCTAACGAAGCAAAGCATAAACTATGGTTTAAGCTTCTGTCACTCTAGCAAACCATCATCTACTTATTACTTCCCAATGCCTTCCTCTAGTCCCAAATAATGGTGAAGTGTCATGTAGTCGATGTTCACATAACACCACTAGAGGAAAAGACAACATACATCTCATCAGAATATCGAACGAATAACCAATTCACATGACTACTAATAGCAAGACTTCACCCATGTCCCCAGGAACAAACGTAACTACTCACGAAGCATATTCATGTTCATAATCAGAGGGGTAATAATATGCATTAAGGATCTGAACCTATGATCTTCCACCAAGTAAACCAATTAGCATCAACTACAAGGAGTAATCAACACTACTAGCAACTCACAGGTACCAATTTGTGGTTTTGATACAAGATTGGATACAAGAGATGAACTAGGGTTTTGAGAGGAGATGGTGTTGGTGAAGATGTTGATGGAGATTGACCCCCTCCCGATGAGAGGATTGTTGGTGATGATGATGGTGATGATTTCCCCCTCCCGGAGGGAAGTGTCCCCAGCAAAACAGCTCCGCCGGAGCCCTAGATTGGTTCCGCCAAGGTTCCGCCTCGTGGCGGCGGAGTTTCGTCCCGTAAGCTTGCCCACGATTTTTTCTAGGGTAAAAGCCCTCATATAGCAGAAGATGGACACGGGGGGCCACCATGGGGCCCAGGAGATAGGGGGCGCGCCCAGTAGGGGTGTGCGCGCCCCCCACCCTCCTGGCCAGGGTGTGGGCCCCCTGATGTATTTCTTCCGCTCAATAATTCCTATTAATTCCAAAAACATGTTTTGTGGAGTTTTAGGATTTTTCTGCAGTGCAGAATAGGTTTCCAATGTTTACTCCTTTTCCAGCCAGAATTCCAACTGCCGGCATTCCCCCTCTTCATGGTAAACCTTGTAAAATAAGAGAGAATAGCCATAAGTATTGAGATATAATGTGTAATAACATCCCATATTGCACTAAATATTGATATAAAAGCATGATGGAAAATGGACGTATCAGCTCCCCGGCCCCTTCCCCGCTGGGAGGAGCCTGTGTCGTCGAAGGCCTTGGGGGCTCGGGAACGGTCGATGGATGGGGTCCGGACGGTTTGGACTCCTTTCCCTCGTCAGCCAGGATGGACGCTCCCTCCGGATCTTCGGTGATCGAGGTGTTAACCTCGACGACTACAATGTCCGCCTCCCCCTCTGTGTTCGGGGGAGGAGGAGTCCTTCGGGACTGCACCTCCTCAACCTCTTCAAGGATCAGAGGAGGCGCAGAGTGCGCCATAGACCCAGTGTCCGCCAGTTCGGCGGGTGCAGACGTCCCCTCCGAAGTCTGCTCGGTGGGGCATTCATGTGGGGGACTGCAATTCAGAGGGGTTAACCATCAACTAAAACAAATTCCTGAAAATATATAGCGAAAAATACCAATGCCTTACCTACTAGCCAGGGGCTTGACCCCGGGTTCCTTCTCTGCAACCTTCTCAGTCACTTCGGACTCCTTGTCGGAGTCCGAACTATCAGACAAAACCAGCTTGGGCCAGAATTGTCTCTTCGGGGCCGGAGAAGGTTGGACCTTCTCGACGTCCTCGAATGCCACCCTCTTCTTGGAGTGCGAGGAGACACTCTCCTCCTCATCCTCATCCTCGCCCCCATCCTGCATGGATGAGGCCGCAGCTTCTCCAGACCGATTGCCCAGACGAACCCTGCGACGAGGCCCTCCCTGGCCGCTGACAGTTCTTTCTTCTGGCCCTTCTTGGCGGGCGCCTTATAAGGCACTACGACCAACAACTTTTCCAGCTGCTCTGATCGGGGCCCTTCCGGCAAAGGCGCCGGGCCACTCATCTTCGTGTCCTTGTTAAGCCAGCCCTGCAAACTACACATACCAAGGTTAGACCGAATCAAACGTGGTATGAAAATCCGAACACTCCTTGAAGAAAAATGCCGCTCACCTCCCTTGGGGGGTCCGCGGCATCGAGGTCGATGTCCTTGCCCTTGACCAACCACTCCTTCTGGGGCTGGAATAGTTGGCCCCATATTTTGTTAGGAGTCATGCCGTAGAGGTGTCGCACGGTGGCCGGATCCTCGGGCTCATGCTCCCACATAGGCTTGGCCCTCTCCTGGCAAGGGAGGAGCCGGCGGTGGAGCATGATCTGGACCATGTCGACCAGCTTTGCGCAAGTCTCTATTATGTTGTCTACACGCTTCTGCAACACCTTTGTGTCAGCGACACACCCCCAGTCTGGACTCTTGGTGGTCCAGGAGGCCAATCTAGTAGGGGGTCTGGACCTGAATGCGGGGCCGCTCCCTAGGTGTCCTCCCTCGGCTTGGTGATGTAAAACCACTCCTTATGTCACATCCGGACAGTGTCAATGAAGTGGCCGTCCGGCCAGTGGACCCGCATCAGTTTATTAATCATGGCCCCTCCGCAGTCCACATGCTCACTGTCGACCACCTTGGGCTTGATGTTGAACACCTTCAGCCATAAACCAAAGTGCGGCTGGAATCGAAGGAGCGCTTCACAGAAGACAACGAAGGTCGAGATATGGAGGAGGAAATTGGGGACTAGATCGTGAAAATCTAGCCCGTAGAAGAACGGGTGCAGGGGAAATCCTAGTCCCCTAAGAGAATGGGGAAGAAACACGACCCTCTCGACCAGGTGGGGCGTGGGGATGATCTGGCCCTCTTGGGGGGCCCGAAGAGCGACATTAGCCAACAAGTAGCTGGCCTCCTTCAACTTCAGAATGCCTCCATCGGTGATAGAGGAGGCCTCCCACTTCCCATTGGCACCAGATCCGACCATGGTCAAAGGAGGTGAAGTGATTCATTGTGGAAGCATAGAGAAAGGGCGCTGAAGCTCTGAAGGTCTGCGTGAGCGGAAGGTGGAAGATGTCGTGGGATGCTGACTATAGCTGCTGTCCCTTTAGAGGCCGGTGACAGGCCTAGGATTTCCTTTTTCCATGCTGTTGGCTTCTCCACTTCTTGATATGCCCACGATGTTATGAGTGGAGAGGGTAATCAAAATCATTAAGCATATCCCCCAAAAAGTGGGACACAATCTCCACCTCGAGGGGGCGTGTCAAGCATGGTGTTGGCCTCTAGCCGCGCTTCAAGAAATAGTAACTGCTCAACATTATGGCCAGAAGGGACTCTTCATTGAGAGAGAAGAAGTTGTCAGATGGAGCCATCATTTGCGCTTGAGTGATGTCTTTATATTATTGCCTTTGGTGTTAAGTAAAATGCCATTTTAGATTCCAGACATCACTTGGTTCCGAACATGGGCGAAACGTACCGAAGAACTCGTTTCGCAAGCCGAATATAGGATAGATGAGTGGATGCCGGATACAAGTCTTGGCGTTGGAGGCAAGTTCGGGGGTTACTAAGGGAGTCATGGATTAAGGGGTCCTCGGGGCGATGACCCATTGTACATGGGCCGGACTGGTGGAGCCATATATTAACAGGAGATAAGTGAAGCCGTGATGTGCCCTCCAAGTCAAGATGGCGCAAGATCTCTTTTAACCCTTGTTTTAATCTTTCTTCGGTAACCCTAACCCTACCGGTGTCTATATAAACCGAGGGTTTTTAGTCTTTAGGGCTAGAGCTACATTCATCACCTCATCGCTTTAGGGCTTAGCTCATGCTGATTTCGAGGTAGATCTACTCTGTAAACCACATCATACATACAATATAATCAAGCAGGACATAGGGTATTACCTCTTCGAGAGGGTCCGAAGCTGGGTAAACACTATGTTCGTCATCCCTTGTTCCCCATCGATCCTAGATCCATTGCTCGGGACCTCCTACCCTGAGGTCTGCCAGTTTTGACACTGTCGGTCACCATGTACTGTTAATAACCCCGCTGCAATACTATTTGCTTCCAACTATCTATTTGCAGGTGCTATCAAAAGTTTACTCCCTTGCAATGATTATCCTCGATAGTTATCTATCGCGCAGGGATAGTAAAAGTTTTACAAGGAGGACAGGAAATCACGCTTCTCTAAGCAGATGCAGTTTACTCCTTGAAACTATATGTGTTATGGTTGGTTATGCTATGATTATTATCTTTTGTTATCTGACCTTGTGAGAGAAGAAGGTCAACTTTAGTTTAAACTTCTTAATATGAGAAAGCTATCTATATGACTGACATAGTGTTTTTCCTCACATATCTCCTTCGTATCATCCTTATTACAGGAAAACCATATCTGAAGCAAATCCACTCCAAGCAATATACTCATATTTCCCTTGCTCTGTTTATACTCTAACATCTAACTTGCAGGGAACTTATATCTCGTGTGGATTCAAATTGTGTTCTGAGAAAACCTTCATGACACATATCCTTTGTCACAAATCATTTCAAAGTATTCACTATATCTATCTAATTCATGTCAATGATTGTGTGACATGAATTACCTCAGACACTGTCGAGTGCATTGAAAGAGACCACGAATGAGATCATAGGTCAATGACACTCATACAAAGATTCACCTTGCCACCTTCCGATTTAATTATGCACTCGAATGATGCTTATCTTCAGGGGGAGCATGTTTTATCTTCATAATTATCTCGTGTCTTTCATTATCCTTCACATTACATTCCATTCATTATCTATCCTCCGATGTGTTCTGCTTTGTCAACAATCATCCAAAAAGGGGGAGATTGTTGGTGCAATATCTGCCTTCCTGAGTTTTGGAGATTGTTGACAGAAACAGGTATAGACTGATTTCTTTGCTAGTGCATACAGACAGAAATAGTCCATACAGAACCGAAGGAAATGCTTCCTCTGGTGTCAAGTTCGAGAAACTTCACCGAAGTACATCTGTGTTGTAGAGAAGAACGAGCTACATCTTTTGAAGCCATGTAGATGAGAAGATTGATGTGAAGGAATTGTCCGCTCAAAATTCTATTGCTGAAGCAAAGCATTTGGTTCGGTGTTGTTGTCCAAAGAAATTGACTGCAGTGAGTGGAAGTCAAAGACAAAGTGAAGATGTAGTATTCCTTTCATTGTTCTTCTTTCATTCATTTGAGTCATAGGGCCTCCGTACTATTAAGAGGTGTGTAGGTTCTCGAAGCTTAGATCCGCTGTGATGCTTAGCCTAAAACCTATGAAAGTTTTGAGAGAAATCTCTTTATGCTTCGAATGGTTACGTACCAATAGTAGACGTTGTTCTTTGTGCTGCAGGAGATATCTTTCGAACTAAGGAGTTAGCATTACTTGCGCTGCAAGTAATGTTACCGTTGTGCTCAATTTCTGACCGTTGGACTCGTGTCGTTCCGCCATTGGCTGATCCTCGTGTCCAATTTGCTAATTTCCCATCAGGGAAGGCTGCGGCTATAAATAGCCACCCCGCTCCAACGTTGCCCATTGGCTGCTCCGCTTAAGATTTCTGAGAAGATTGATTTTAGCATCCCTCTCCGAGTGATTTGAGTTTAAGATCCACCGAGAGTAAAATCAAGAGCCCAAACTTAGACAGTGGTTGAGCATCACAATACTTCTGAGTTAGGGTTCTTGTACCTATTACTCTTGAGAGTTGCACACTCTCTAGATGGATAGGTGTCGGCTCGAGTGTTGAAGAGTTGTTGTCTGCACCGAGCAAGATCTTTAGCAGCCAAGAGTGATTGTGATTCATGAAGGTCGATCGAAGGTTTGGAGATCGCCGACAAGTATCTACCATGAGTGAAATCAAGTAGAGTCTGATCAACTCTGAGTTGAAGGAGAATAGGGCGAAGAGAGTTTATCTTCTGTGTGAAGTCACAACCCCTCCAACCAGACATAGCCCTTTGGCAGAAGGGTAAACTAGTCTACAAAATCTCTCTGTCGCCATTGAAGACCACTGGTTCTAATTTACTTTAATGCATTACCTTCAGGAGTTTACATTCATGCTCTATGATGATAGTTTATCTGATCTTTCTTTTTCTGTTGCATATCAGTCGTTTGTATTCATTCTGTCACTCCCATCAGTTATCATTCGTTGCCCTCATTGTTGCACTCTCGTCATTTTGTTATGATGTCTTAGTCCTTGTCAGATTCTGTGTTGGAGTAAATGACCACGGGTAGCCTAACCGGCTCCCTTTGGATCTCAGAAAAAACAATGGGCCGACCGAGCCTTGAAGCGCCCAAGACACGGGGCCGCCTTCTTCCGGCCGGCTATCACCTAGGCCGACTAGCGGAAGGCGTCCCGGCCGTAAACAATCTTTGGGGGACGCCACAACAGGGCCGACTCCAAGAAAGTTGGCCCATGAAGGACCGGCTCCAAGAAAGCCAGCCCATGAAGGACCAGCTCCAAGAAAGCCAGCCCATGAAGGACCGGCTCCAAGAAAGCCGGCCCATGGCAGGCGGCCGTGGGACGCACCCTATAGTCAACCCCCATAACAGTGACGAGACGGGGCATGGCTACAGTACGCCGTACAGGGCGGACATCTCCTGTCCGGCGAGGCACTGTTACCATGCGAATCATGACGCCATCCACGACGGGCTGCTGGTACGGCCCAGATGCGGCGGGCCCCTTCGGTCAGAGAGACATCCGAAGGCGGCCTGGCCTCCCCTAGCCGGCCTAAGGCCAGGCCGGCTTCCTGCAGCCGGCTTGCTCCCCTCCCCGGGGCGCGCGTACCATTAAACAGACAAGACGAGGTAAGGCTACAGTGAGCGCCCGCAAGGCGGAGGCACTGTAGCCATGCTTACCTCGGCAAAGCCCTCGTCATCAGAGGCGAGGCGACAGTAACCAGCCCCCGACAAGAACCCCCAAGCGATGGGGCCGGCCTATCGACCAATGGGCCGGCAGCCGGCGGGACCCACCAGTCAGCGGGCCCCAGAAGTGCAAAAGTGGCCATAGAAAAAAATAAGCTTTGAAGCAAAAAGAGCAAAGAGCTTGTAAGCAATAACCATAGCATCACAATATATCATATGTTATCATACTTGATCATTTTGGATCATTGTGTGAGAAACAACGGGAACCATACATATATAGCATAATTGGGATAGAAAGTTTATCCATTTTGCATCTTATAGGTTGTGCACAAGTGTCGTATCCGCCTATTGAGCAATCGTGGTAGCGTCTCTCTTGAGTTGTGCAACATGAGCGTTTTCCGTGGATTCCACATTTTGTGCTCATTCCTTGGTTGCACGACCCCATTTATCTATCCGTGTGTGTGTTTCCGTGTGCCACATATTGCTATTGGTCTACTTGTTTCTCTTGCGAATTTGTGAATCTCTTTCAACATTATTGCCTCTTGCTAACATTTTGCATCAAATTTTTGTGCCACTATCCTCACCGAGCTCTACCATAAGCTTTACTTGATAGGTGTGAGTGAACAAGTCCGGTACCAATTCCACTATTCTTTCATCTCACATTGAGTGAAACGGGATACATTCTCAACTTTGGGAAAAGGTAACTTGGTATTGTTTATCTCATTTCCTACTCACCTCTACTCGAGTCTTGTGATGGATAGGCAAGGCATTTCACCTTCGGTCTACACCAACAACGACGAGTTCGATGCCACGAACAACAACTCCAATGCCCAGATGCAACCTCAAATGGATGAGATCAAAGCCCTCATCAAGTCCTACAAGAGATCTTCCTCATCTACGAGAAGACGCTCAAGAGCACATCCTTCCGAGCTACCATCTCCGGCAAGATCACATCGGCATCGACACCATCACCAACAAGAACGTGAAAGTCAAGAGCTCAACACCAACAACCGCTCAACGACTTCACCATCTCCCTTGGCATCTTCGCCAAGCGACTTCAAGGCATCTTCGCCTACGGACATACGGCATCTTCGCCAACAAGCACCCCAAGGCTATGCTCAAGAGAAGCTCCCCAAGCTCAAGTCCGCGACTTCCACGAGCTACTACGACCTCGACACTGACCACAAGATTCCTTTCTATGTGATAGAGGCAAAGGTGTCCCGTCTTTCGATGAGATGGTGGCTATCGTTTTGGATGAAGTCGACTTTGACGATCCGACTACGAACGTGCGAGGACGTCGCGCCTTAGCAATCGCTAAACCAACTCCGAAAGGTTATTGACCACGCCGGAGCACGATCAACCTGACCACGAAGGTCTGTTTCCCGCAGGCAAACGAAGAACAAGCAAGAAACTAAGATTGCAATCTGGATATTGCGAATATAAGAAGAAAGCTTTATTGATCAAGGTGGGGTTCTGTGACGCCTTTGTCTGGTCGTTGAACACAAATGAAGTACGCGAAGTTGCAGCTATGGCAAACTTTTAATCTAAACAAAACCCAAAGTATAAACGGTGCTCTAAGGGCTGTATATATGGAGGAAGAGGGGGGGAATTTCGTGGCCCTTGGTGGAGGGGTCCGAAATCAACCCTATCTCTTGTTTCCCCACACATACGGACTCTAAAAATAGCCTATACTTATGTATTTCAAAATTACATGGGCCTAGCCCAATAATAAGGTGACGCAGCACCTAGAATAACCTCTGGACAAAATTTATGAAGTGGCATCTTGTATATTTCGTCCAAGTCTTCATGCACCCGTTATGGTGGCTTCAAAGCCCTGAAATCATCACTAGTAACTCCGTTCTTGTTCCCCTTGCGCATGCCATCATCTCCATGCTTGTTCTTGCTCCAATGTTCATCCTTCTCCAAGCTAGGCCCTTCATTTGCAAGCAAAACAAATGTATCCAATTTAGGCAACATCATATTCTCATAAACATTAGAATCATTACCAAGAAACGAAAGTACCTGGTAATTTAGTTAGCGTGTGCGAGCTCTAGTAATTGGTCCAGTATGTATAGCAACAGGGGCTGTGGGTGTAACAATGGTATTGATGTCCTCATCATCCTCCCCTTCTTGAAATGAAGTCGTCCTCGACGGAAGTTCATCTTCCTCACCCAAATAAGGCTTCAAATCTACAATGTTAAAAGTGGGACTAACCCCAAAATCTGCAGGCAGATCAAGTTTATATGCATTATCATTTATTTTCTCCAACACCTTAAAGGGACCATCAACACGTGGCATTAGCTTTGATTTGCGCAAATCAGGAAATCTGTCCTTACGCAAATGTAACCAAACAAGATCTCCAGGTGCAAACACAACATGTTCTCTACCCTTATCCCCAGCCAGTTTATATTTAGCATTCATACGCTCAATGTTTTCCTTAGTTAACTCATGCATTTTTAAAATCAATTCAGCACGTTCTTTAGCATCAAAATTAACCTTCTCCGAAGATGGAAGAGGCAACAAATCAATAGGTGCACGAGGTAGGAAACCATACACAACTTCAAAAGGGCACATCTTAGTAGTAGAATGCAATGAACGATTATAAGCAAATTCAATATGAGGCAAGCATTCCTCCCACATTTTCTTATTATTCTTCAAAACAGCCCTAAGCATAGTAGACAATGTTCTATTGACTACTTCAGTTTGTCCATCAGTTTGGGGGTGACAAGTAGTACTAAAAAGCAGTTTAGTCCCCAACTTAGCCCATAAACATCTCCAAAAGTGGCTAAGAAATTTAGTATCACGATCTGAAACAATAGTATTTGGCACACCATGCAAGCGAATAATTTCACGAAAGAACAAATCAGCAACATTAACAGCATCATCGCTATTATGACATGGTATATAGTGTGCCATTTTCGAGAATCTATCCACGACAACAAATATGCTATCCCTCCCCTTCTTTGTTCTAGGTAAACCTAAAACAAAGTCCATAGATATATCCTCCCAAGGAACACTAGGTACAGGCAAAGGCATATATAAACCATGAGGATTGAGTCGTGACTTAGCTTTTTGACATGTAGTGCAGCGAGCAATAAAACGCTCAACATCCCGTCTCATCTTTGGCCAAAAGAAATGTGTAGCAAGTACGTCCTCCGTCTTCTTCACACCAAAGTGTCCCATTAGTCCTCCTCCATGCGCCTCCTGCAACAACAAAAGATGAACGGAGCTAGCTGGAATGCATAGCTTGTTAGCACGGAACACAAACTTCTTTACAATTCTGCAATACATCTTTAAAATCAGCATCATGCACATATTGATCTTTGATGGTCTCCAAACCAAATATTTTGAAGTCAAGTTGTGAAAGCATAGTATAGTGACGAGACAATGCATCAGCAATAACGTTTTCTTTACCCTTCTTGTGTTTAATGACATAAGGGAAAGTCTCAATGAATTGAACCCATTTAGCATGTCTACGATTCAGTTTAGCTTGACTTTTAATATGTTTCAAAGATTCATGATCAGAATGTATAACAAATTCTTTGGGCCATAAATAATGTTGCCATGTTTCTAAAGTCCGAACAAGAGCATATAATTCTTTATCATAAGTAGAATAATTCAGACTAGGCCCACTCAATTTTTCAGAAAAGTATGCAACAGGTTTGCCATCTTGTAATAACACACCTCCTAATCCAATTCCACTAGCATCACATTCAAGCTCAAAAGTCTTATTAAAATCAGGAAGTTGGAGTAAAGGAGCATGTGTCAACTTACCTTTCAATACCATGAAGGCTTCTTCCTGTGCGGTACCCCAAACAAAAGGCACATCCTTATTTGTAAGCTCGTTGAGAGGTGCAGCAATGGTGCTGAAATCTCTCACAAAACGCCTATAGAATCCAGCGAGGCCAAGAAAACTCCTCACTTGTGTGACCGTTTTGGGCTGCGGCCAACTCTCAATAGCTTCAATCTTGGCTTTGTCAACTTCAATTCCCTGTGGAGTAACAACATAGCCAAGAAAAGATACTCGGTCGGTGCAAAAGGTGCACTTCCCAAGGTTACCAAACAAACGTGCATCACGTAGAGCAATAAAAACAACACGTAAATGTTCCAAATGTTCTTCCAAAGATCTGCTATAAATCAATATGTCATCAAAGTAAACTACCACAAATCGTCCAATGAAAGCATGTAAAACTTCGTTCATTAATCTCATGAAAGTACTAGGTGCATTAGTTAACCCAAAAGGGATGACTAACCACTCATATAATCCAAACTTAGTTTTAAATGCTGTTTTACATTCATCTCCCAATTTCATATGAATTTGATGGTATCCACTATGCAAATCAACTTTGGAGAATATTGTAGAGCCACTCAATTCATCAAGCATATCATCTAGCCTAGGAATAGGATGACGATAATGAATAGTAATATTATTAATGCCTCTACAATCAACACACATACGTGATGTACCATCCTTTTTTGGCCCTAGAATAATAGGAACAGCACAAGGACTAAGGGATTCACGTATATAACCTTTGTCGAGCTGCTCCTGTACTTGACGCATAATCTCCTTTGTCTCCTCTGGATTGGTACGGTATGGTGCACGGTTGGGTAATGATGCACCGGGAATTAAGTCAATCTGATGCTCAATCCCTCGAATGGGAGGTAACCCCGGTGGCACATCTTATGGAAAGACGTCAACGAACTCATACAAAATGTTAATGACAGCAGGAGGCAAAGAGGAAGGCACGTCCTCGAATGAAAATAATGCCTCTTTGCACACAAAAGCATAGCAAACAGAATTGCTGAAATCTAGCTCATCAATATCAGATTTAGTGGCAAATAAACATGCACTTTTCAATTTAATTTCAGAAGCAACACTAGATGGTTTACTATTAGGCTTCATTTGTTGCTCAAATTCTTTTTCCACAATCTGATTTTCACACTTATTTTTATCCTGTTTTGCTTTATTAGCTCTATTAATATCATCTTTCAAAATGGAATCAGGAGTCATAGGAAGCAAAGTAATATTTTATCCTTATGAACAAGAGTATAGTGATTGTTTCTACCATGGTGTACAGAATTTTTATCAATTTGCCATGGTCGACCAAGTAATAAGGAACATGCTTGCATAGGTACCACATCACAATCAACATAATCAACATATGTAGAGATACTAAAATGCACATGAACAGTATGTGTTACCTGATGCGGAGCATCCCACGATCATCCCCATGGACCTACAACCGTCTCATCAAGAGCCAAGAGGACCCATGACACGAGCACGAGCTAGAGCTCTCGAGAATGAGGTGACTTCCTTCCTTAGTGATATCACATATGATCCACTCGAGACATGGCTACTACCTAAGTCCGATATGCTATGCATCATCAGGTGCCAAGAGGAGCCTTCCGAAGATGCACGTGAAGACGGACGAGCCGCCAAGTCCATGGATGAAGAGAACCACAGAAACGGGCAAGTTCACCTTCTAGGCCCCGGACATCCGGCCAAGACCCCGGACATCCGGCCCCTGGAGATGCCAACACAGCAGCCGCAGCCCAGCTAGGAAAACTACAGGGCCCGGACATCCGGCCCCCAGGCCCCGGACATCCGGCCTCCCACGAAGCCCCGGAAATCCGGCCCCAGCCCGGAAATCCGGCCTCGCCTATCCAGAGAGCACAGAAACTTGCCACGCTAGCCCGGACATCCGGCCCCCAGCCCGGACATCCGGCCTCCCCTGAAGCCCCGGACATCCGGCCTCGTCTGTGTGTGAACAGTGAAGGGCCGAAGCCCATGTGCACTTTCGCCCCCGTAGACTATATATACTCCATCCCCTTCCTCTTTCTAGGGTTAGCATTGGTTTAGCTCATATTTTGGTGTGAGAGCCCTTGCTCATCCACTTGGCTACTTCTCCTCGGAGCTCAGGACCTCTACGGAGAAGATCCCCCAAGCGGATTCAAGACCCCCTTCTAGGGTGGACCCCATCAAGACCTCCTCTCGGAGAAGAACGGCTACTCGTGTATCTTTCCTTTTGTTGATTTTGAATCTTGTGCTACCTTATGTGTTCGGTGATCTAGCCCTTGTGTAACCGAAACTTGTCGGTTTATTGTTCCTCTTGTGTGTGTTTTCCCTTGTGTTCTTCCGCTTGTTCGTCGTGATCTCCTCGTAGGATCCCCTCCAAACGTGAAAGATCTCCGCATAGGGTTCAGCCCTACATCATCTTGGTATCATGAGCCACGTTGATCACGTTTTTGGAGCCCCTACCCTGTGTTTTCTAGCTTGATTTTGTTGTTTTCGTCCTAAATCCGAAAATCCCCACCAAAAATAGCCCCAAATTTTTTTTGTGATTTGTTGGTGTGATGAAGTTTTGTTGGATTTGATCTGTGGATTTCGTGTGTTGCAGGTAGATCTAGCATTCCCCCACCTATTCCACAATTTCCATCCACAAAATCGCCCAAATTTTGCCCCGGATTTGACCTCCCCACGCGGTGTTCTTCGAGTTCGTCCATGGATCGAGAGCCCGGACATCCGGCCCGACCAGCCCGGACATCCGGCACCCCGGACATCCGGCCATCACCCCCGGACATCCAGCCTCTGGCAGCAAAACAACCCATCCATCACCCGTTTCCCGCCTAACTCTCGTCAAATTTTGTCTCGGTGCCCACATACACTTCCGCATACCTCCACCACTTCCGCATAACACCACCATAGCCTTTCCCGTTACCAACTCCGACAATTTTGCCAAATTTTGCTTTGAGAATTTGAGTTGTGGTTTCCGTATCCTTTTGTGTTTCGGCTATCTAGGTACAGTTCAACATCAACATCACGACCGCTCATCTTCTCCAAGGACTACTACGAACGGCTACATCAACATCACTTTGGTATCACCTTCACCTTGGATATCAACTTGGTATCGTGATATCATCATACTCTTTTGCAATTGCATTGATAACCCCATGGCCTTACTTTTCGTCACTTACCCATCGAGACTAGCCCTTGAGTATTGCCGGCAACGTGACTTGTGCACATTAGTGTTCATACTTCCCATAGCATACATACTATCATCGTGTTGCATATCTCGGCATCATCACTTGTGTCACAAAGTTGTTGTCGCATACAAAATTGCTATCATGGTTCGTGAAGCATTGCATGAGAAAGAGCTCAAACATCAAAGAGCCAAACAAGCTTTTAAGCAAAAGAAGAAAGATAAGCACCAAGAAAGAACCATAGCATCATACAACATTAAGATTGTCATACTCGATCATCTTGGATCAACACATTGAAACATCATACATATAACATACTTGGGATAGAAGTCGTTGCATTTTTTCTTAGTAGGTTGTGCACAAGTTCGTATCCGCCAATTGTGCAATCGTGCTAGCGTCTCTCTAGTGTTGTGCAACAAGAGCATCTTGGTGAATTCCACATTTTGGCTCATACTTGGTTGCATAACCCCATCTTATCTATTTGCGTGTGTGTTTCCGTGTACCATATCTTGCTATTGGTCTACTTGTTGCATTTACAAATTTGTGAATCTTTTCCAACATTATTGAGTCTCACTTACAATTGCATCAAATTTTGTGCCACTATCCTAACCAAGCTCCACCATAAGCTTTTACTTGTGTAGGTGTGAGAACCGACAAGGATTGGTACCAATAGTGCTATTTCATTGTCCGCATTTGAGTGAACTTGATTCATCATCAACATCGGTCAAAGGTACATTGGTATAAGTTCTTCTCCTTCTACCACTCACATTTTTGCTTGGAATGATGGATAGGCCAAGTACTTCTACCAACCCACTCTTCCTCGAGCAAGACGACGACATGTCATCATACGTCACCAAGAGCCACCTCTTTGGTGCACAACGAGCGTTGCACCAAGAACAACAAGCAATGAGCGACCGCATCGACAACCTCGCCACCGACTTGCGACTCTCCAAGCAACATACAAGAGACTACTTCGACAACAAGTTCGACGCTCACAAGCAAGAAAATGATGCAAGAATGGACGAGATCCGCGCCTTGATGAGGAACCGGCATCATTCTACTTCTTCATCCTCAAGACGGAGCCGCTCGAGTCGACACTCCAACGACACCTTCTACGACTCAAGTACACCGTCATCAAACACTCTTCGACGAGCCGCGCGTCAAGACCGTCATGCATCTCGCAACCCGCTACATGACAAGCATTCACAAGAGCAAGTCGATGAGCAAGTCCCTCGTCCTCAATCAAACCAAGCCGCGTTTGCTCAAGCTCAAGAACGACAACGTCTTCGTCGCCAAGAAGAACAAGAACGAGCCCGTCTACACCAAGAGCAACAAGACGCCGAGGCTCAACATCTTCAACAACAACAACGAGAAGCGCAAGCTCTTAAGGCGCAACGTGCACTTCAAGAATCAAGTCGAGCCATCGCCAACCGCAATCGCGAGCGGCGCAACCAAGAGGAAGCCCTTCGAGAAGAAATCCAAGAGAGGAACTATCAACCGCACGTGCAATGTCAAGTTCCTCAAGCTCCTCCACGAGCTCGTCAAGCTACACCTCAACCTCAAGTTCAACAAGAGCAACTTGATCATGGTCTTCCTCCACGACAAGAGCAAACAATGGCACATTTCTTGAATGGACTCAATCATCCCATCAAGAAGATTGCCAACTTTCAACCCTACTCCACCCTCATTGAGCTTGTGCATCAAGCTACAAAGGCGGAACGTCAAGTGCAAGATGACTTCAAGTGCGCCAAGTACTCGTCCAAGACCTACGGCTTCTCCAACAACCAACCTTCAACGACTCATCCAACATCTACATCAACCAAACCTCCTCCGAGCAACGACGACAAATCAAGTTACAAGAAAACTTCGGCAAGTTCAAGTCGTCTTCCTCCTACTACAAGCAACTTCAAACCGCGTGCTTCGTCATCTACTCCGACCGACGAGACCGTCAAGACAAGCTCCTTCAAGTGTTTCA
>NC_057804.1:328292931-328293863 GCF_018294505.1 Triticum aestivum | reverse complement strand
GCTGAGACGCCCGACCGTGGCATGCTTGTCATTTATTTACATTATAAGCCCTTTATGTGGTGTCGCTGAGACGCCCGACTTTGGCATGCTTGTCATTTATTTACCTTATAAGCCCTTTATGAGGTGTCACTGAGACGCCCGACTGTGGCATGCTTGTTATTTATTTTATAAGCCCTTTAACTGGTGTCGCTCAGACGCCCGACTGAGGCATTTCTCTTTGTTTACTAACCTTTCGGGGCGTCGCTTCAAACACCCGATCGGTGCATTTTTTATTAATATGTTATTGCATATTCATAAATAACCTTCTTGCATGCATCAGAGTTTTTATTATCTTTTGTGACTGACGTTGTGAACATAAAATATTTCTGAACATCGTTGTTATATTATACCTATATTCATAATGTTTGCGAGTACATTCAAAGTACTCGCTGGCTTGTCCCTAGCTATTGTCTTGGCCAGATTTCTTGCGCGGAGAGGAGCGACCGTGATGACAGCCCCAGAACCTAAGCAACGGTGATAGCAGCCTCGCGAAGATATGAGTTAACCTAGTCAGATGTTCCTGTGGGAAATGGAGTCCCATAGACACTGATGATCCACAACCGCTTCCGCCATCAACCACTAGAAACCATTTGTTGTACTCACAGGCCATAATGGTGTTGTGCTACATATTTTGTATTTTGCTTGGAGTTCTGTAACAAGTTGGTGCCTCATCAGCTAACAGTAATCCTGGGGCTGGTGAGCAAAAATACCATTTTCTGGGAAATTAATACCCGGAAAACCGGTCGCCACAATTAACCATACTGCCCTAATTAACTAGTACCATCACTACTAGTAATTAACATCTACTACTACTACTAAAAATCATTATGTATGAACCCTAGTACTAATTAACATCTACTACTACTACTAATTAACATGGCAGAGGAAGAAAA
>NC_057804.1:328191531-328292648 GCF_018294505.1 Triticum aestivum | reverse complement strand
GGCGAGGGAGGGCTCAGGATCGAGAGGCGGCGCTCCTGGGCGGGCTCGGGGGCGGTGAGGTTGAGTGCGGCGGCGGAGAGGTCGAGGGCAACGACGGTGAAGTCGAGGGCGGCCCGAGAGGCGGCGGTGGTGAGGCTGGGCGGCCTCGGGCGGCGGTGATGAGGATGAGCGCGGCGTCGACGCCGGCAGGAGAAGGCGGCGAAGTGGGGGCGACGCCGGCGAAGAGTGGGGCGAGGGATTTGGGGGAGAAGTGGTGGCCAGGGGGGAACCGTTTTTTGGGTTAAGTCAAACATAACGGTAGCGCATTAGGGAAAACGCGCTATAGCTAAGTTAGCTATAGCGCTTCTCTGCAAACGCGCTACTATTATTCCTTCATCCTTTTTTCCCTTTTTTGTTTATTTTTCATTACATTTTATATTTTTGCTTTCTTCTTTTTCTATTTCTTTCATTTTCATTTACTTTTGTATTTGTTTTTCATTTCATTTTCTTTTCATTAGCAGTAGCGCTTTCGAGTTAAACACGCTGCTATAAGAATATTAGCGGCAGCGCGGTTTCTGAAAGATCACTACTACTATGTCTAGCCCATCGGCTTTAGTGGTAGAAATTTTAGTAGTAGCGAGTTTTCAGCGAGACGCGCTACTGCTATATATGCATTTGCATCGTGCTTATTTGGCACGCACTACTGCTGTCTAGCAGTACTGAGCTTTTTTAACAAGCGCTACTGCTAAAGTTCTGTGTATAACGTTTTCCCTAGTAGTGACAAGTAGTGCGATAAGCAAAATAGGACTATTTGACATGTCCTAACCAAGAGCGAGCTGCGTGTGGGTATGTAAAACAGGTATAGTGATCGTTATCAGAGACCACCTGGGGATTCCCTTGTACGTCAAAGCTCCTTGCCCCCTTGGTGTTTCCGTCCCGTGATGGGTCCAATAATTAGGCTATCGGAATGGTCTCCAGAAAATATGGACCTGAAAGAAAGAAAAGGGGTGAAGGTATACGGATCCTGGGGCGGCTGAGCCGCATTGTGGACGGCATTCTAGTTGTGCCTCCGCCTATGCCCATGGTATTTTAAGTACGTAATTATGTACGCGCGGCACGAATGTCACTGCTTGACTCGGACTAGGACGGAGGCCAAATTGCTAGGCGAGCTCTGGACGTGCCGGACGATCCTGTTGTACAGTACTTCTGACCCGCTTAACGGTGTCCGGAGGCTTTATAGCCGAATTGGAGGTCTGCCTAAGAAGGCTGCTCTGTACTTCTGGTGCGAGGGCCGCAGTGTGCTCCTCCGTACGGAGGGAGCGCTCTGTGTTTCCATTGACTGTTATAACCACGCGAGGTCCGGGCATCTTGAGCTTGAGGTAAGCATAGTGCAGCACCGCATTAAATGTGGCAAATGTGGTTCGCCCGAGCAGTGCATGATAGCCACTGCGGAAGGGGACGATATCGAAGATTAATTCCTCGCTTTGGAAGTTGTCCGGAGATCCGAAGACTACTTCCAGTGTGATTGAGCCCGTGCAACAGGCCTCTACCCTTGTATAACACCTTTGAAGGTGGTTTTGGTGGGTTTGATCCTTGAGGGGTCGATGCCCATTTTGTGCACTGTATCCTGATAGAGCACGTTCAGGCTGCCGCCCCCGTCCATGAGGACTCGTGTGAGGTGGAATCCGTAAATGATAGGGTCAAGGGCTAGTGCGGCCGAACCGCCATGACGGATGCTGGTCGGATGGTCCCTGCGATCAAAGGTGATCATACAAGAAGACCATGGGTTGAACTTTGGGGCGACTGGCTCCATCGCGTAGACGTCCCTTAGTGCGCGCTTCCGTTCCCACTTGGGGATATGGTGGCGTATATCATGTTTATCGTTTCCACTTGGGGAGGAAATTTCTTCTGTCCTCCTGTGTTCGGCGGTTGGGGCTCCTCGTCGTCATTGCTATGCAGCCCCTTTTCCTTGTTTTTGGCATGCAACTTGCCGGCCTGTTTAAATACCCAACATTCTCTGTTGGTGTGGTTGGCTGGTTTATTGGGGGTGCCGTGGATTTGACATAAGCGATCGAGTATGCGGTCCAAACTGGACGGGCTCGGATTGTTTCTTTTAAATGGCTTTTTCCGCTGACCGGGTTTAGAGCCACTGAATCCGGCATTGACGGTCGTGTCTTCGGCGTTATCGCCATTATTGCGACGCTTGTGTTTGTTGTGTCGGGGCTTGCCGTTGCTATCTCTGGCATCTGCAGTGCTAGGATTTCTTGATGTGCTGTTGCTATGAGCTAGCCAGCTATCCTTGCCCGCACAAAAGTGGGTCAAGAGTGTCATGAGGGCTACCATGGACTTCGATTTCTCTTGGCCGAGGTGCCAGGCAAGCCACTAGTCACAGATGTTATGCTTAAAGGCCACTAGGGCTTCGACATCCGGACAATCGACAATTTGGTACTTTTTAGTTAGGAACCGAGTCCAGAATTTCCTGGCTGACTCTCCAGGTTGTTGGGTTATGTGACTTAAGTCATCAGCGTTTGGGGGTCGCACATAAGTGCCCTGGAAGTTGTCAAGGAATGTGTCTTCCAGGTTCTCCCAACTGCCAATGGAGTTTGTCGGCAGGCTATTCAACCAATGCCGAGCTGGTCCCTTGAGCTTTAGTGGGAGGTACTTGATGGCATGTAGATCATCGCCGCGGGCCATGTGAATGTGTAGAAGGAAATCTTCAATCCATACCGCAGGGTCTGTTGTCCCATCATATGATTCGATGTTCACGGGTTTAAACCCTTCTGGGAACTCGTCCTCCATTACTTCGTCAGTGAAGCATACGGGGTGTGCGGCGCCTTTATGTCAGGCTACATCACGACGCAGTTCAAATGAGTCTGGTCGGTTGTATTCGGCCCGGCCGGATTTGTATTTAGCGTATCCGGCGTGGCGGTCATCGTCACGCGTTGGGGCGCGCCCCCGTGATCCGTAGATCGATCTTGACTATCCTGCTTTGTTTTCTAACTCGTCTTGCAGGTCATGCCTATAGCCCCCGGCCTTCGTGTTTTTATTTGTTTGGCGACGGGGTGCGGGCTTGTGTTCGGGCTGATACGCCGCTTTATCTCGGCCACGAGGCAGCCGGTCGGCCGCATCCTGCGCTGGTAGTGTAGGCTCTGATGCCTCCTCCTCGAATTGAGGTATTAACCTGCGCTTTGGGTAGCTTTTGGTTCGGCGCTCGATTCCATATTCCTCGGCTGCCAGGACCTCAGTCCATCTATCAGTTAGCAGATCTTGATCAACTTGAAACTGCTGCTGCTTTTTCTTCAGTCTTTTTGTAGTGGCTATAAGCCGGCGCTTGAAGGGCTCCTACTCGACGGGATCCTTAGGCATGATAAATTCTTCATCATCGAGGCTCACCTCGTCTTCGGAGAGGGGCATGTAATTGTCATCCTCCAAGTCTCCATCCATTGCCTGTTCATCAGGGCTAGCTTGCCCATCCTCCCGTCCGGCTTGCTCCAAGCTTGGTTGGGCGGGATTGTTTTTGTCTTCGGCAGCATCCGGAGTGCTATTGTCTCTTGTGCCGGTATCACTATTTTTTCTATGGAGGGGCTTAGAGCGGCGCCGCAGACGCCGACGCTTAGATTGCTTCTCAAGAGGGTTATCCTCCATTGCCTCATCACGATTGCTTTCTTTGGGTGTGTCCACCATATATATATCATATGATGAGGTGGCCGTCCAGCACCTTGTGGGCGGTGGTTCCTGTTCTTCTCTGGCATTGTCGTCCATACCGTCGATGTCTTCGAAGTTAAAATCAAGCATGTCAGTTAAGTCGTCGACAATGGCTATCAAGTGGGTGGTGGGTGGGTAACGAATTTCTTCGTCGTCCGCTTCTCACTCAAGCTAGACATAGTTCGGCCAAGAGTCTTCTGACAGGGAGAGAGATTTTAATGAGTTTAGCATATCGCCCGAGGGTGAGTGCTGAAAGATATCCGCGGAGGTAAACTCCATGATCGGTGCCCAATTAGGTTCGATAGGCACATATGCGCGCGGTTCGGAGCCTATAGCCGGAGACGAGTCCGAGGGTCCGGTGACATAGACCTCATTGGGGGCGAAGTCTGTGTTCGGCTCTATCGCTGATGAGTGTGCGGCTCCTGTGGCAGGGTCTATCCACCCGTCCTCGGATGGCACGATCTTCTCCGGATCTAAGGCCAGGGCAGCAGCAGGTGCATTCTCGTGAACACCGTCCGATGGCAGATCTAAGTCATGCTCATCGTGACTGTTCGACGCATCTGTCATGGGCTTGAATCCATCGAAGATCGAGTCTCCACGGATGTCGGCGGTGTAGTTCAGGCTTCCAAACCTGACCTGATGGCCAGGGGCGTAGCTATCGATCTGCTCCAAATGGCCAAACGAGTTGGCCCGCAGTGCGAAGCCACCGAATACGAAGATATGTCTGGGGAGGAAAACCTCACCCTGTATCACATCGTTGTAGATGATTGAAGGAGCCATCAAGCCTTATGGTGACGACATAGTGGAACTCTCAATGAAAGCACCAATGTCGGTGTCAAAACCGGTGGATCTCGGCTATTGGGTCCCGAACTGTGCGTCTAAGGCTAATGGTAACAGGAGGTGGGGGACACAATGTTTACCCGGTTCGGGCCCTCTCGATGGAGGTAATACCCTACTTCCTGCTTGATTGATCTTGATGATATGAGTATTACAAGTGTTGATCTACCACGAGATCGTAGAGTCTAAACCCTAGAAGCTAGCCTATGATTATGATTGTTGTTCTACGGACTAAGCCCTCTACTTTATATAGACACCGGATGGGGCTAGGGTTACACAGAGTCGGTTATAGAGAAGGAAATCTACATATCCGAATCACCAAGCTTGCCTCCCACGCAAAGGAGAGTCCCATCCGGACAGGGGACGAAGTCTTCAATCTTGTATCTTCATAGTCCAATAGTCCGGCACAAGTACATAGTCCGGCTGTCCAAGTACCCCCTAATCCAGGACTCCCTAACCCTCCCCATATATAAAGGAGGAGAGGGGGAGGCCGGCCAGCCCTTGCAGGGCGCGCCCGGAGAATGGAGTCCTACTAGGACTCCAAAACCTAGTAGGATTCCACCTGGAGGAAGAGGGGAAGGAAGGGAGAGGGAGAGGGAGAGGGAGAGGGAAAGGGGGTCGAGCCCCCTTCCCTTGTCCTATTCAGACTCCCCACGGGGGGGGGGGGGGGCTGCTCTATGTGCATTGTCCTCTCTCCCCCCTATGGCCCATGTTGGCCCATTGCTTCCCTGGGGGTTCCGGTAACCCCTTTGACACTCCGTTTTTTACCCGAAACCACTCGAAACTCTTCCGTTGTCCGGATAACATAGTCCAATATATTAATATTTATATCTCGACCATTTCAAGACTCCTCGTCACGTCCGTGATCTCATCTGGGACTCCGAACAAACTTCTGTCCTCAAAAACACATAACTCATAATACAAATCGTCATCGAACGTTAAGCGTGCGGACCCTACGGGTTCGAGGACTATGTAGACATGACCGAGACTCATCTCCGATCAATAACCAATAGCGGAACCTGGATGCTCATATTGGATCCTACATATTCTATGAAGATCTTTATCGGTCAAAGCACATAACTACATATGTTGTTCCCTTTGTCATCGGTATGTTACTTGCCCAAGATTCGACCGTCGGTCTCATCATACCTAGTTCAATTTCATTACCGGCAAGTCTCCTTACTCGTTCCATAATACTTCATCCCGCAACTAACTCATTAGTTACAATGCTTGCAAGGCTTATAGTGATGAGCATTACCGAGAGGGCCCAGAGATACCTCTCTGAAACACGGAGTGACAAATCCTAATCTTGATCTATGCCAACCCAACAAACACCTTCAGAGACACATGTAGAGCAACTTTATAATCACCCATTTATATTGTGACGTTTGATAGCACACAAGGTGTTCCTCCGGTATTCGGGAGTTGCATAACTCATTGTCTGAGGAACATGTATAAGTCATGAAGAAAGCAGTAGCAATGAAACTGTAACGATCTTAATGCTAAGCTAACGGATGGGTCTTGTCCATCACATCATTCTCCTAATGATGTGATCCTGTTAATCAAATGACAACACATGTCTATGGTTAGGAAACATAACCATCTTTGATAAACAAGCTAGTCAAGTAGAGGCATACTAGGGACACTATGTTTTGTCTATGTATTCACACATGTACTAAGTTTCTGGTTAATACAATTATGGCATGAATAATAAACATTTACCATGATATAAGGAAATAAATAATAACTTTATTATTGCCTCTAGGGCATATTTCCTTCAAATCGCATATATGATGTAAAAACTAAGCAATGCAAGACAACATGCATGACATGAGTAATATAAACCTACCAAGTTTGAGCATAGACCTCAGGGGGGAAATAGGACTGGTCATCTGTCTCTGAATCCTCCTCTGAGGAGCTACCTATAACCAGCAAGATGTCTGCTTCAGCAGGTAGCAATGTCTGCTCCGAATACCTTGTTTTCACTTCAGATACTTCCATCGCCGCTTCAAATGGCTGATACATAGGAAGAGTAGTTGAATATACAAATGTTGTTGACAAATGGAACATGTAATACAAAAAAAGGATAACATGATACAATTCACATATATGATGATTGGCTAAACAACATGGCATTGCATAATTCACATATATAATGCCTTGCAACACGATAGCATTGCATAATTCACATATATAATGTCTTGCAACAAGATGGCATTGCATAATTCACATATATGGTAATTAGAGACTAAACAGGTGGCATTCACACAAAGCATGTCCCAACTAAGCAAATGACATAGCAATGCAAGACACCATACGCATGATATGAGAAACATAACCCTACCAAGTTAGAGCATACACCTCGGGGCGGGGGTGGGGGGTGGGGATAAGACTGGTCATCTGTCTCTGAATCCTCCTCTGAGGATCTATGTATAACCAGCGAGATATGTGCTTTGTCAGATAACATAGTCTGCTCTGAAGACCTTGTTTTCACTCCTGAATTTTCCATCACCGTGTCAAATGGCTGATGCACAGGAAGAGTAGATGAATGTACTAAAACTGTTGACAAATGTAATACGTAATGAACAAATGATGGCATGATATAATTCACGTATAAGATTATTGGCTAAGCAGGATGGCAATGCAAAATTCACATATATGATGTCTGGCTAAACAAAATGGTGTTGCATAATTCACATATACGATAAAGAAACTAAACAGATGGCACTCACACAAAGCATGTCTAAACTAAGCAGATGACATATTTGATGTATAAAGTAAGCAATGCAAGGCACCGTATGCATAATATTACCAACATCAGCATGCCAAGTTGGAGCGAAGACCCCAGGGGGTAAATAGGAGTGGTCCTGTCCTTCTGAATCGCCCTCAGAATAGTTATGTTCCTCTTGATTACAATCCAAGATGGATGGAGGGGGGCTGCCTTTGCGCCCACCATGGAGCGACGTCTGCATGAAATTTTACTGCCACGCAAGGCTCGTCTCTTTTGCTCTACATGTTCAGTTCCGTTGTGTACAATAACTGACATCCAGAGGAGTAAAACATAGTGAGATTATGTAAGGAGTGCATGCAGAAATCCAGAGTGATGGTAGCAACCTGTGGATAGACCCAAAACCAATGATAGCAGGCAGATAATGGCTTCAGTTAAAAATATAGATTATGGCTTCTTACTGTTTGTTTTCCACCCAACATGAAACTCATAGTGGACACTGGAGATTAACGAGATAGTAGATACAAACTATTGATTGTGGCCCTGATATGTACCCCAACAACCATTTTAAAATTCAAGTTTGAGCATAAGTTTGGAGCTGACTCAGAGTCTAATTAGTGAACAGGACGATAAAGTAGCATGTAATATTAAGCGATGCATAACGTAAGCAGACACGAAAGAGTGTGACATCTCTTGCGGACCCATGTAGTCCTCAAGTTCATCTGCTCGGTTGATGATGGTAATGTAGTTGTCATGCCCGCGGCAGCGGGGAAGAAGATCCGAGGCGGCGAAAGACAGTCTGGAGGGAAGATCCCTGTAGTGGTGAACCCTTCCATCGTTGGAGCAGCTGAGCCGGGGTGGAACACAACGCAGCAGGTGCGGGACAAACAACACAAGGTTTTCTTTGACACATATCTGTAACAGAAGTAATTGTGTAAGGTCTTGTTTAAATTTGAGGGTTCCAACAATGCAGGGATAGCAAATACACAGGAATAGGATAGGAATGCACAGAAATTAAAAACAGATGATTTCTGCGAATCTGGGTGTTTGGTTCACAAGGATTGGAAGATCACAGGATGCAAAGAAGCATGGTGAGATTAAGTCAAACCACAAGAAAATGTACGGTTATAATGCTATTATGCTACTATATCTTAGTCTTGTGCTTCATGAATAGGAATTTGAAAAGGAGGACAAGTGGATATGAAAATTCCTATGGTTTTTCTTTCAAGGAGACACTAAATGAACAAATCCTATAGTTTTCCTTTGCTCCATTCCTTTGAACCAAATGCATGAATAGTAGTACCATAGGAAACTTTCCAATTATTATGTATTTCCTTCACTTTTCCTTTCAAGCACTGGCGATTCTAGTAGGCAGGCTTGAGCAGGGAAAAGCCTACACTCAACAAATGTTTTTGTGCTACTTCTACTACTTTGGACCCAGGCGACTTCCATACTAGCTCAACTCCTAGGGCCATCTACAAATGCACAGCTCAAACACGTAGAGATATATAATGATGGCATTCAAGAGAGTCTATCACAGATAGGTAAGTTGGCTGGTACCTCACTGCTTGTCATGTAGTAGGAGAAACTAATCGTATTTCACATTACTACTTGTGCTTAGTGGAATATATATATATAACATGTAGAGTACAAAAGCGATGCAACAAGTGTACAACCTCTTTGGCGAAGCCATGTCGATCTTCGTGTGATTGGGTTGGTCGATGAGGATGCTCCGGCTGATTTGGCTGTTGGAGGAGAGGAAGAAGATCTTAGGCGTCTGGAGACAAAGCCCGGGGTAGTACTCCGCTATGATGGAGGGTTTCGTCATTGGAGCCGCTCCGATGAGTTGTACGACGGCGAGGCTGAAGCAGGACAAGAGACACAATGTTTACCTGAGTGGAATTCTAATAGCATCTCCAATACATGACGTAAAATACATAACCACAAAGTGCTAGATGTGAAATACATAACCGCTCATCTCTGAACTTAACTGTCAAAACTGAATTCAACTGTTGAAATTGAATTTAACTGTCAAAACTGAATTTTGCCATTGAAACTAAATTTTACTGTCGAAACTGAATGCACTAGTAGCAGAAAAGAAGTAGCAGTAGCAGCGCCCGGAGCAGCAGCACGTGCGAGAGCCGGGGCAGCTGGTTGTGTACCGGCATCTCGGGTAGCAGTTGCAGGGGCTCGAGGGAGAGCAAGATCTGCTGCTCGTGCATCAGCAGCGTGCGCAACAGTAGAGGAACAACACAAGCAAGAACAAGAGCAAGAGAAGACCAGGCAGGGAACCGAGAGCAAGAGCACAGAAGAAGCGCGAGCGAGAGCCAAAGCAGTAGCAGCTCCTACTGATGTGGACGTCGTCACCGAGGGAGCGACGCCGTGGATGGAGCCACACCATGTCGGCTTGTGACTGAGCTTCGGCAGCACCTAGAGATCGAATCAATAAGAAAATGTGTTGATTAGTGTAGTAGCTCTTTGGTGGCACCAATTAGGCTTCAGCTTCGTGCGACAAAACAGTGATGATGATGCTCTTCCGGTGGTGTAGGTGAAGACAGCTATGTGGGAATAGAGGTGGCGCGAAATACGAGCGGAATGTTAGGGCAGCTCCTTGGAGGTGGAGGACGGGGTGGCTGAACCAGCGGGACGACAAGATTGACAACGGATCCCCATCCGGTGCAGTGGATGAGGGACATTGAGGTGTTACTGTGAACGACATCATCGGGGAAGAAGCTCTGGCTGGGTGGCGAATGGAGGAGTGTGTGGGGCTTCACGGGTTTTTACGGCCTCAGTGTACGAATGGGTCGGTGGATGGGATGGGATAGGGGAACCATGGCTTAGGGATGCGCTTGTCTAAAATGTGGGGTAAGTCACGAAAGTACCCCCACCGATTCATGCTAGGTGGTTCTTTTGGTTCAGGGGGATCACCGTCATTTCGCGTGTCAGGATTTCACAGGATGTGGGAGTTTTCGCGCGCGTTGTAATTTTGGGATAGCAAGGCGCGGGTTGAAATGGAGGGAGTTTTCGGAGCACAACGGGACAAAGATATATCTTAAATATTTCGGGTAACAGGGTGCAGGTTGAAATTTCCGGACAAGCGTAATGTGTACTGTTCCAAATAAATTCGCACTTCCTTCGACAAAAAAAAGAAACCAATTCACACCACACAAGAGAGTATAGTCCCGTGTATTGTACCAAATCTATTCGCACTACAAATGCCATTCAAAACTTCGAATTCATGTTATGTTCAATTAAAATATTTTGCTATGTGTATAATGCATGCAACTGCTACTCAAATGAATGTTTTAGTGCATTCCAAACATATATACTACCGCTTCAACATGAACTAAATTTGTATTTGTTTCTCTATTTGAATAATATCCACAATCATGATTATTGTCAGGTCAAAAGATTTGAATCCGTTTCTCTATTTTCATAAGATCTACAATCATCATTATTGTCAAATTAAACCATCATTTGTATATTATCTTCACAACACACCACATGATTACTGTCGATTTAGATATGAACTATGTGTACTATATGAACTCGAACTCGATTTTTTGAATCCATTTTATGTTGATTTCAAATCATAGTCCATTTCAAGCTCTAGCTAGATCTTCATAATCTAAGCCATATCTCATATGTATAACGTGTTTATCACATAATATATGGTGCCCCGACCCCTATGCCTACAAGTATTTAGATGTGAGGTGCGAATGCCACACATTATCACAAATTCAAATGAAATGTGAGATTGTTCGATATATAGTATGGTTTAGATTGTTCGATATTTAGTTGTGAGCTAAAACGCCACACATTATCACAAATTCAAATAAAACGTGAGATTTTTTGATGTATAGTATGGTTTCAATTGTTCGATATTTACCTGTGAGTTGCCAATACCACACATTATCAAATTATGGTATTACATGTCCAAAACCACACCATGTGTAGCACCTCTATATTCATGCATGCATATGTTTATAACACTATGATCTCCTATTCAAATATATGAATCCACTTTCATATTGAATTATGATCTATGTTAGTCTCTTACACCCACACAATCCTCTAACCATTTTAGCTAACACTAACTTTCTCTCGTGCATAGACACGCCCTCCTTGCCCACCCCCTCCCTCAGCATTCTATCCATCGCGCACATTCATTTTTTTTCTTTATGTCATTCTCCCACGGTCTCCACATCTTCTTTCCGACACACAACAATCAATAAACCTCTCAAGCGATGTCTGCCTACCACATACACATGCACCTTCCACCTCCTCCTTTATATGTCCATGCCTCGTGTCTCTCATATGGTCTCACACACGTGTAAACTCTGGCCCCTCTTTTCATTGATCTCACAATCTCACACTCCCCCTATCTAGCTAGTAGGCCTCTCGCACCACCTCCTAGCTCCATTATCTCTGTCTATCCGTCTCGATGGGCCTTATTTACCTCTAACAAATGTATGTACACCGACTGATCTCCTACTATACATATAGCTAGGTCGTTATAACTTCTTTACCCCACAAGCCTATTGATCTACCTCATTCATTATGTCTCTCCATTCCTCCAACACAAAACAATTGATCTACCGATCTAGTTAGGTCTGCTTACCAAACACATGGTCCCCCTTCATTATCCATGCATACGTCCCGACACATCTATCATGCACACGCACACACAGAAACACATCCCCGCTCTTATTGATAATATTGCAGTTCTACCCTCAGTTTGTCTATTAGGCCTCTCCCACCATCTTTGAGAAGCAACTTCACCACCCATCCAACACTCTACCCCCCCTCTATCTCTCCCTCTGTCCCAACCTATTTCCCATCCTTCACTTATGTATGGATGTCGACCGATCTCCCTCAAGACATAGTTGGGTCTCTCCTTCTCAACACATATGCGAGTTGATCTACCTCTCTAGTTAGGTCTCTACCTCCCCACACACACACCGTGTCGGGGCAACGAACACCTATGGGACCATAGGAATCCCTTCCACGGTTGGCGGGGAGAGGAGCTGCACGAAGAGCAGGACTAGCGATCAGCGCGAGGGGATTTTTACCCAGGTTTGGGCTGAACTGGTGCATAAAATCCTAGTCCTGCTTGTGTGTATATTTGTGTTCTTTGAGCTCTTGAACTAGCTGCGGTGCATGCCAAGTCCAAAAAGGCAGAATCCTCCCTCAGTACGCCTTGCGCCTCCTTTTATATGTCAAAGGGGATCCCAGAGTGGCACACATGAGGTGGAAAGAAAGCTATAGTGTATGAGCTTATCGCTCGGCACCGTAGGACAAACACATTTAATGCGCTGCCTACGTGCCCTCTTACTTTATCGGGGACGGAAATAGAAGTCGTGTCATCCGTCGCCGCCCCTCCTCGCTTTGACACGCGTCTAGGCGGACGAGGCATGCAGTGCCACACTGGCTAGCTAGCTGCTGTGTTGGCGCGGTGGTAGAGCCTCCACGATGATCTGCATCCCGCCACGCAGGCATCTGTCTAGTTGACAAGCTGGTCATCGCGCTGTAGTGGTGGTGAGTGGAAAATCCTTGTCGAGTGCGGTCCTGGCTGTGGCCCCGCAATCATCCTCGGCAAGGCTTGCCGGGGGCCTCGTTCTGGTCCCCGGTAAGGGTCTTGCTGGGGGTCTTTGTCTTCTGGTTCCACGTGGACCCGCAAGCCATCAATCTTCACAAAGATCTGCATGCTACTATGCATGCATTCCCATGACTTGGCATTGACGTTGTCGAGGTGTCAAATCTCTCAGCCTCAAGGGTGATGGCCTTGCAGGTTGCCCCGGCAAGGAGATTGTCGGGGCTACACACGCCGCCCTGGCAAGGATGATGTCGGGGGAGGTTCATCTTGTCCTCTGCTTGCCGTTCACTGTCTTGATTGCCTGTATTGGTAGTCTTGTGTTTTCTCTTTTGCTGCCTTGCCAGGCCCTACCGTAGGTGTGGCTACGACTGCCCATGCACAAGTAAGGGGTATAGAAGAGCCCATACTTTTGTACACCGACAGGTGCCCCCGGTCCTGGGCCACATATAAGCGCAAGGCGTAGTTGGGCCAGGCCCATAGCAGTGCAAGGGCACACGTGGCAACGACTTAACTTCCACGATCTTCTCGCCAGTTGTGGTTCCTAACGATCCGCGTTGAGGTCATGGCGTGGGGGTCGTGCATCGGATGGTTGCAGTACGCTTGCATCACTTTGCAATAAAAAATAGTAAAGAGGTGGCCCACGTTTCCCTCATAAAGGAGGAGTTCGCAGGGGCGTTACTCATTTACTAAGTGGACTCGGGTCGCAGCCTACATGGTGCCGCACCCCACGATGACGGGGTGGAAAACGGTCGCACCACTTGTCTTTATGCCTCTGGTTCGCTCGCCACGTGTCCTCCATGCCTTAGGAAGGGTAGGCAGCGAATGCGGAGTGCATGGGCATTAACGCTGAGGCGGGAAAGCGGGCGTCAGTGATTGGAAACGCGGGTCGGTATGGATTCCCCGTGCCTCAGGAGGCTGCATTGGTCGAGCGGGGCGGCCACCCTTATTTTGGGAGGCCAAACCCCGGCCCTGCCCTTCTATAAAAGGGGAGAGGGATGGTGTCTCTCCGCATTCTCTTTCTCCTCCTCCTTCTGGTCGCAAACTTGTACGCACATACTGGTCGATCGGTCTCTCTGCAACGATGAACCGTGGCCGGGCAAGCAGCAACACATGTAGTAGTAGAGCCCCTGACGTAGTAGTTCAGTCGGTCCCTTCTAAACCGTGTACACGTACGTACAGCCACATGCCAAAAAATATGGCCACATACATACATACGGGCGGGGTCTCGAACGCGTACTTGCACATACGTACGGCCAGGACTCGTGTACATGGAGAGGCAATGGACGGCAACAACGGCGTCCTATTAATCGGGAAACCAACTAGCTGGGTCAGAATGGAGAAACAATGTTCTGTTCAACGGGAGGCAACAGACTGGGTCCGAATGCGTCCTCTTCAATAGGAGCCAACCGGCTTGGACGGAACAGCAGAAACGGGGTCTAGCGTACCGTAGTATGGAGGAAACAACCTTCTATTCGACCGGCTATGGTCGAAACGGGGGTCGTGTTCATCGGGAGGGGTGTGGCATACTGCAAAACGGAGGAAATAGACTTGTGTTGGAGCGCTATGGTGAAAACAGGGTCCTGTTCATCGGAGGGGTGTGGCGTGCCGCAAAACGGGACGCCACGGGGATACTGTTCGCCCACCGTCGACTTCCTTTAGCCTCCACCTACACTGTTCATCTGCCACGTCTTCCACCAGCCTCCACTAGCTTCTGTTCACCCACGGGCTACTGTTCATCTAGCCCTCCACCGGCTACAGTTCAACTAGCCCTCCACGGGGTATTGTTCATCCACCCCCAACCAGCTGTTCGGCTGTGCGGCCTCCACTCGGGGTCCTGTTCAGCCAGCAGTAATGGCCTACTACTACCACCGGGTCCTGTTCATCCAAACCCCACCGGGAACTGTTCATCTAATCCCAAGCACGTATGTCTCGACTCGTTCAACCAACCGCTACGTTCATTGTTCTTCAAGAGGCAGCAGGTTCGATCGGCTTTAGTTAGCAGCACTAGCGAAGGAATCACTCGGGTTTAGTTAACAGCAAGGGATCGATTGGGGTTCAGTAACGTATCTAGTGCAATCACTCAGGTTTAGTTAGAGCCCAACACCTCGCTCGGGTTCAGTTAGAGTGCAATGCCTCGCACACACGCACGTACATGTACGAGAGTAACACGCAAACCTCGGTGCATCGCTCGGCGCCGACCACCCACCTTAACCGGGAACTCCCCAAAATTATCCTTGCCCTCTCTTCTACCATGATTTTTTCTATCATGGACGGCCCAAAGAATGTCATGCAGGTGCGTCTTCTGCCCGCGCGGGATGAAAAGCCCATTTTTTGTCATGATTTTTTGTCATAGAAGTAGGAGCCCACCACATGTATGCTGATACCGGGTTTTGTCACAATTATCGTCATAGAAGTGTCATAAGCATGACAGAAAAAAATTGTTCAGCCCAAAATGTCACGGATGTGTCTTTTTTTGTAGTGCTTCTTGCACCGGAATGGAAACCTTTGGGGGATTCCCTGGGAACCCGCGTACGTTCTTGCATCCTTAGCACAACAGAGGAAACTGCCCTCTCCTGCACCCGCTGGTGCCCGCCTGGCCTTGGTCATCATGGCTCACGTCACCGCAGCCTTGCAAAGTGGGGTGCCAGCCTAGAGATATCCGCTCCTCTAGAGGCAGCCTTGGGAGGCCGCTCCTCGGGAGGCCTGGTCGGCGTTTGCCTCGCGAGGGTCTTTCTCATGGAGTCTTGCCATTGGGCCGTGCCAGGCCGTCGGTGCAGCCATACTCTGGTCCGTAGGCAGGTAGGTCTGGGTACCCCCAGTCCCAGAACGCTGACATCGACCGCGGGCGTAGTCAGTCATCATGGCCCGCAAGTTTGTAGTGTAGATGGAGAGTCCGCCCTGCACTTGGATCCCGCTCCCGCGCTTCTTTGCAGAGGGGCTACCCGTGGGCGGACCCGTCAGGCAGTGGCTGTAGCCTAACGGCTGCTACAACCAGTCCTCATGGGAGGAGGTCAAAGTTACCGCCTCCGGCTATGTGTACCTAACCTGAGGGTGGTAGTAGTTTGCACGCACCCGCGGCCTGAAGGGGAGGCACACCCTCCACTTCAAATACGATGGGGTGACGACGCTCTTCGTCAAGATCTTCCGGGAGGACGGCAGATGCCTCGGATGCTACCCGGAGAGCGACAGTAGCGGCGTCAACAACCTCTCCTCCGATGATAATGGCCACCGCGGAGGAGACGTCCTCGGCGGTGAACTCGCGTTTGGAAAGAGCCGCCGCATGTCTAGCAACTATGGCACCTCCTCCAGGGGAAGCTCGAGCAACGACGACTATGACGAGCCGCCGTGTCACCGCGTCAAGGTGGAGGATGACTATGATTAGGTGCCAGTGGCATCAAAGCTCGGGCCTCAGGAGCGGCGGCCTCCAGGAGGAGGTCTTCTTTTGTTTCTTTTTAATTCCTGCATTGCAATCATCAGGGGGCCCCATGGGGGCGTGTAAGAAACTATGGCGCTTGCACCCTTATCTTCCTGCTTTTATTTGCTTCTTAAATCCTATTGACATCTCTTGTTTGGGCTCGAGCCCCTTTTTCCTTGTGATACCTTAGTGCTTTGCATCACTAGGACCCAGTCCCCAAGAAAGCTTTTGTTGTCGCTGGTATGCTAGGTTGCGATGCCATGTGCAAGTGTAGGAGGTGAGCGGCCCGATTTCTGGTAAGAGCTCCCGAGGCGCGATGCTCAAGAGGTGCGCCTTGACGCGCATGCGGCTTTCAAGAGATACAGGGTGTTCCCGCCCAGACAAGATTATGAAAATGAAGGCGACATGTTAATAGTAAGGCTCGTGTCCGATGCGGAGAGGATGACTTAGCTCAGGGTGCTCGTGGATCATGAAGTGTTCCTGCGTCATGAGGGTGCACTTCCCTGGAGTTTGGTCCTCCGCTCCGCTCTGAAATGCATCTTGGCTTCCTTTAGCATTTCAAGCAATACCTATGCAGCTGGACTGCGCCCCTTGATGCGGAGCATCCTTCGGTCATCCCCATGGATCTACCATCATGTCACTAAGCACCAAGGGGACCCATGACAAGAGCATGAGCTAGAGCTCTCGAGACCGAGGTGACTTGTCTCCTTAGTGATATCTCATATGATCCTCACGAGACATAGAGATACTACCAAAGTTCGGAATGTTGTGCATGATTAGGTACCAAGAGGACCCTCTCGACAATGCACATGAAGATGTTCAAGACCCCAAGTCCACGGAAGAAGAGAACCAACGGAAGAAGGCGAGAACAACTTCCATGCACCCGACATCCGACAATGGCCTCGGATATCCGGCCCCTGGAGATCTACACCACAGCCAGCAGTCTGTAGCAGAAGCTACAGGGCCCGGACATCCGGCGTCCAGCACGGACATCCGCCCCTCCGCCCCGGACATCCGACCTCCTGTTCGGACATCCGGACACGCTGTCCAGGGAGCACAGAAGGCCACCTCGATAGCCCGAACATCCGGCCGTCACCCCGGACATCCGGTCCCTCCTAAAGCCCCGGACATCCGGCCCCTCTGTCCGGACATCCGGCCCCGTCCATCCAGGGAGTAGCAAGGCCAACTGCACCAGCCCGGACATCCGGCACAATAGCCCGGACATCCGGCCCCTCGCGAGCGCCCGGACATCCGGCCCCTCGCGAGCGCCCGGACAACCGGTCGCCTCCTGCGTGCGCGCAGCACACCCGGGTCTTGGCCCATGTACCCCTTACCCCTTAGACTATATATACTCCCTCTCCACCTATGTTCTAGGGTTAGCATTGGTTTAGCTCATTTGAGATAGAGCATTGCTCATCTGATCGGATCTACTCCTCGCGAGGGACCGCACCTCTTCGGAGAAGATCAACCCGGATTGAAGACCTCCACCCGGAGAAGACAAGACCTCCTCACGGAGAAGAGCAGTTACCCTTGTATTGTCCTTTGTTGACTTTGGATCTCGTGTTACTTTGTGCCTCGATGATCTAGCACTTGTGTGATCATATTCGTGTCAGTTGAGTGTTTTCTCTTGTGTTCCCTCATGATTTCCCTCGTTTCCTTCTGCGTGTTCTTCGTGTTCCTCGTATGGATCCTCTCCAAACATGAAAGATCGGCCCCTAGGGTTCTGCCCTACATCATCTTGGTATCATGAGACACGTTGATCATGTTTTTGGAGCCCCTACCCCGTGTTTTCTAGCTTGATTTTGTTGTTTTCGTCCTAAATCCAAAAGTCCCCACCAAAAATAGCCCCCAATTTTTTTTGTGATTTGTTGGTGTGATGAAGTTTTGTTGGATTTGATCCATGAATCTGCTTTGCATCGAGTAGATCTAGCTTTTCCCCATCTCATCCGCAATTTCCATCCACAAATTTGTCCGAATTTTGCCCAGGAGTTGCCCTTTTTCCCGTGGAGTTCATCCCATTCGGCCATGATCCAGGCGCCCGGACATCCGCCTGAGTCCCCGGATATCAGTTGTCCCGGACATCCGGCCTCTAGCCCGGACATCCGGCCCCTGGCAGCTGCAACTCCATCCCCCGCGCCATTTTCCGCCTAGTTTCGCCAAATTTTGCCCTACGCATACTTTCGCATACAACCACCGCTTTCCGCAAGCACCACCACCACTCACCGCTACCTCCTATGACGATTTTGACACGTTTTGGTCTTTGAGTTTTTGGGTTGTGGTTCCCGTATCCTATTGTGTTTCGGCTATATAGGTAGGGTTCAACGTCAACATCACCACCGCTCATCTTCATCGACTACTCATCATCGCCAAGGACGGTAACCTCGAGGACATCTTTGTCATACCTTGCAATTGCATTGATAACCACATAGCCTTACTTTTGCATTGCTTACCCATTGAGACTAGCCATTGAGTATTGTTGGCAACGTGACTTGTGCACATTAGCGATCATACTCCATAGCATACATACCATACCATAGTGGTGCATATCGTGACATCATCTTTTGTGTCACAAAGTTGTCATCGCATACACAATTGATATCTTGGTTCGTAAAGTTTTGCATAAGAAAAGAGCTCACAAGTAAAAGAGCCAACCAAGCTTTTAAGAAAAGAGGAAAGATAAGCAAAGAGCTTATAAGCAAGAACCATAGCATCATACTACATTAAGATTGTCATATCCGATCATTTTGGATCATATCACCGAAATACCATACATATAGCATACTTGGGATAGAGGTCGCTGCATTTTTGCCAAGTAGGTTGTGCACAAGTTATGTATCCGCCTATTGTGCAAACATGCTAGCGTCTCTCGTGCATTGTGCAACAAGAGCATTTTCGTGGATTCCACATTTTGGCTCCTTTTTGGTTTGCACAATCCCACTTATCTATTTGCGTGTGTGTTTCCGTGTACCTCTATTTGCTTGGTCTACTTGTTGCATTTGCAAATTTGTGAATCTTTTCCAACATTATTGAAGCTCACTTACAATTGCATCAAATTTTGTGCCACCATCCTAACCAAGCTCCACCATAAGCTTTTACTTGTGTAGGTGTGAGAACCGACAAGAATTGGTACCAATAGTGCTATTGCATTATCCGCATTTGAGTGAACTTGATTCATCATCAACATCGGTCAAGGTACATTTGGTATAAGTTCTTCTCCTTCTACACTCACATTTTTGTTTGGAATGATGGATAGGCCAAGTACTTCTACCAACCCACTCTTCATCGAGCAAGACGACGACATGTCATCATTCTTCACCAAGAGCCACCTCTTTGGTGCACAACGAGCGTTGCATCAAGAGTAACAAGCGATGACCGACCTCATCGACAACTTCGCCACCGACTTGCGACTCTCCGAGCAATGTACAAAGGACTACTTCGACAACAAGCTCGACGCTCACAAGCAAGAGAATGATGCAAGAATGGAAGAGATCCGAGCCTTGTTGGTGAACCGTCCTCCTTCTACTTCTTCATACTCAAGACGGAGCCGCACAAGTCGACACTCCGACGACACCTTCTCCGGCTCAAGTACACCGACATCGAACACTCTTGGACGAGACGCTCGTCAAGACCGTCATGCATCTCGCAATCCTCTACACGACAAGCATTCACAAGAGCAAGTCGATGAGCAAGTACTTCATCCTCAACCACACCAAGTTGCTTTTGCTCAAGCTCAAGAACGACAATGTCAACGTCGCCAAGAGGAAGAACGAGCGTGTCTACATCAAGAAGAACAAGACGCCGAGGCTCAACGTCTTCAACAACAACAACAACGTGAAGCACAAGCTCTTGAGGCGCAACCTGCCCTTCAAGAATCAAGTCGAGCCATTGCCAAGCGCAACCACGATAGGCGCAACCAAGAGGAAGCACTTCGAGAATAAATACAAGAGCGGAACTACCAACCAAGAGTGCAACGTCAAGTTCCTCAAGCTCCTCCACAAGCTCAACAAGCTCCTCCACAACCTCAAGTTCAACAAGAGCAATTTGATCATGGAATTCCTCCACGCCAAGAGCAACATGACGATGATTATCCGCAATGTCAAGGGCGTCATCATCACCATCGACCACAACACACTGAAGAGCAACGCTACGGCAAGCTAAAATTCACAATGCCCAAGTTCAATGGAAGCAATGATCCCGAAGAGTACCTCTCATGGGCATTGAAGGTCAATAAAATCTTTCGTTTGCACAACTATGAGGAAGAGAGGAAGATCTCTATGGCATCACTTGAGTTCCAAGACTATGTGCTCATATGGTGGGAACAAGTCCTTGAGCGCCGAGAAGCAAGAAGTGAACCACCAATCACCACCTGGGCTCAAATGAAAGATGTCATGCGAGCACATTTTGTGCCCACATACTACAACCGCGATCTGTTCAAGAAGCTCCAACTCCTCAAGCAAGGAACAAAGAGTGTTGAAGAATACTACAAGGAAATGGAGATAGACATGATTCGAGCCAATGTCACGGAAGATGATGAGCAAACTATGACACGTTTCTTGAATGGACTCAATCATCCCATCAAGAAGATCGCAGACTTCCAACCCTACTCCAACCTCATTGAGCTCGTGCATCAAGCTACCAAAGCCGAACGTCAAGTGCAAGATGACTTCAAGTACGCCAAGTACTCATCCAAGACCTATGACTTCCCCAAAACCCAAGCTTCAACGACTCCTCCAACTTCTACCTCAACCAAACCATCTACAAGCAATAACGACAAGTCAAGTTACAAGAAAGCTTTGACAAGCTCAAGTCGTCCTCCTACTACAAGCAACTCCAAGCTGTGTGCTTCATCATCTACTCCAACCGATGAGACCGTCAAGACAAGCTCCTTCAAGTGTTTCACTTGCGGCGGCCGAGGACAGAAGTCCTACCAATGCACAAACAAGCGCACCATGATCCTCAACGATGATGGAACCTATGACTCCATGAGTGAAGAGGAGATGGAAACCCTTGAGCAAGTGGCCATGCACCGGCGCGTGAATGAAGATGAAGATGATCAAGTCTTTTGTGATGAGGATTCGAGCCCCGCTCTTGTTGTCTCCAAAGTTTTGACTCTTCAACATCAACAAGAAGAAGACCAATGATGCCACATCTTCCACACAAAGGCCGGCATCAATGGATGGTCCGTCAAGGTCATCATCGATGGAGGTAGTTGTCACAACTTGGCAAGTGAAGAACTATGCTCCAAGCTTCAATTGGTCAAGATGAAGCACCCGCACCCCTACAAAGTCCAATGGCTAAGTGACTCCGACACTATAAGGGTTGAGCATATGGTCCAAGTCTCCTTCAAGATTAGCGCATATGAGGACACTTTGGAGTGTGGTGTCGTCCCGATGTCCGTTTGCCACCTCCTTCTTGGTTGACGATGGCAATTCGACCGCGGCCTCATCCACAACAGGCGTACCAATCACTATAGCTTCAAGATGAAAGGAAAGGAATATGTGCTATGACCTATGTCTCCTAGTCAAGTGATAGCGAACAAGCAAGCCACCCATCGTGGAGAGAAAAGTGAGAAAGTGATCCACCCAAAAGAGAGTGAGAGCCACAAGCCAAAACCGAGCGCCTCCATGATGAGCAACAAGAAAAACTTAGTCCTATTTGCCACCAAAAGTGAGATGAGAGAAGTGTGTGAGAACCCATTGAGTGTTATGCACTTTGTCCTTGTGTGCAAGGATGGGGACCCAAATACTAACACCTATCACGATCTACCGTTAGTGTTATCTTCTCTTTTACAGGAATTCCAAGATGTTTTCCCCTATGAGCTACCTCCGGGTCTACCTCCTCTACGAGGCATTGAGCACCGAATCGACCTCATCCCCGGAGCACCTCTTCCAAACAAAGATCCATACCGCGTCAACCCTGAAGAAACTAAGGAGATCCAATGACAAGTACAACAACTAATCGACAACGGTCATGTACGTGAAAGATTAAGCCCTTGTGTCGTTTCGATTATACTTGTGCCCAAGCAAGATGGTAGTTTTCGCATGTGCTCGGATTGTAGACCTATCAAAGCTATTACCGTTCATTATAGGCATCCCATTCCTCGGTTAGATGATATGCTTGATGAACTTAGCGGTGCCACCATTTTCTCAAAAATTGATCTTAAAAGTGGCTATTATCAAATCTGCATACAAGAAGGTGATGAATGGAAAACCACTTTCAAAACCAAATTTGGCTTGTACAAGTGGTTGGTTATGCCTATGGGTTTATCGGAAGCTCCCGAAACTTTCATGCGTCTTATGCATTTTGTGCTTCGACCTAATATTGGAGTGTTTGTTGTGGTTTACTTTGATGATATTCTTGTTTTGAGCAAATCCATGAAAGAGCATCTAAAGCATGTTAGGGCTGTCTTGCAAACGCTTCGCAAGGAACATCTTTATGCCAACATGAAAAAGTGCACGTTTGGTGTTGACAAGCTCGTTTTTTTGGGTTTTGTTGTCTCTTCCAAAGGTGTCCATGTTGATGAATCTAAAATTGAAGCAATTAAAACTTGGCCCCAACCCACCAACTTGCAACAAGTGCGTAGCTTTCTTGGCCTTGCGGGGTTTTATTGTCGCTTTGTGAAAGATTTTAGCACTATTGTCGCTCCTTTGCATGCCTTGAGTAAGAAGAATGCTCCTTTTGTTTGGGGATCTTTGCAATCCATCGCTTTTGATGAGCTCAAGTCTTTGCTTACTCATGCTCTGATTCTTGCTTTGCCCAACTTTGACAAAACTTTTGAAGTTCATTGTGATGCAAGTGGTACCGAAATTGGCGGAGTTTTGATGCAAGAAAAACGAGCCATTGCATATTTTAGTGAAAAAACTCTCCAGTGCTCAACTTAACTATCCCATTTATCACAAAGAATTATATGCTTTAGTGCGTGTGCTACATGTTTGGGAACATTATCCTAGACCTCATGAGTTTGTCATCCATACCAATCATGAAACGCTTAAGTACTTAAAAGGCCAAACTAAGTTAAACAAGCGTCATGCCAAATGGAGTGAATTCATTGAATCTTCTCCTATGTGATCAAGTACATTAAGGGTAAGGAAAATGTAGTTGCGGATGCACTTTTGCGCATATGCACGCTTGTCACTAAACTTGAGTTGAATGTTGTTGGCTTTGAGCACATCAAAGACTTGTATGCTAATGATGCATCTTTTGCTACTCCTTATGCTAAGTGTTTGACGCATACATCATGGGAATGATATTACATCGACGATGATTATCTTATGAGAGCTACCAAACTTTGCATTCTCGAGTCTCCTCTTCGTTTGCTCCTTTTGCAAGAGGCTCATGGAGGCGGACTCATGGGACACTTTGGACGCGACAAGACATTCGCCAGGCTCTCCAAAAACTAATTTTGGCCCAGGATGTTCCGCGACGTCTCACGCTTCACCAACCGATGCTCTACATGTCGCAAAGCTAAGTCTAAAGCTCAATCCCATGGTCTTTACATGCCTCTTCCTATTCCTTACCAACCTTGGGAAGACATTAGCATGGATTTTGTACTTGGTTTGCCTAGAACTCAAAATGGAAAGGATTCTGTCTTTGTTGTTGTGGACCGATTTTCTAGGATGACATATTTCATCCCATGCAACAAGATAGATGATGCTTCACATGTTGCTAATCTCTTTTGTAGGGAAATCTTGCGACTCCATGGAGTACCAAAGACAATCGTCTCCGACCGCGTCGTCAAGTTCTTGAGTTACTTTTGGAAGACCCTATGCGCCAAGCTCGGAATCAAGCTCTTGTTCTCAACCGCATACCATCCTCAAACCGATGGCCAAACGGAGGTGACGAACCATACGCTCTCCACTCTACTTCGCGTGTTGATCAAGAAGAACATCAAGGAGTGGGAGGAGTGTCTACCCATCGTCGTGCAAGACATTCGACGACCGGCAAGTCCCCCTTCAAGGTCGTCTATGGCTTCAACCCGTTGTCCCCATTGGACATTCTACCTCTACCACTACAAGAGCGCACCAACATGGATGCGAGTGCACGCACAAGCTACATCAAGAAGATGCATGAGGATACAAGGCACACCATTGAGCGCCAAGTACAACGACTCATGACCAAGCTCAACGTCAACAAGCAACCCATGATATTCAACATTGGAGATGTCGTGTGGCTACACCTTCGCAAGGACCGTTTCCCCAATGAACGCAAGTCCAAACTTCGACCTCGAGCCGATGGACCCTTCAAGGTGCTAGGACGCTACAACAACAACGCTTACAAGATCGATCTCCCACCCGACAAGTACAACGTGAGTGACATCTTCAATGTCAACGATCTCTCCCCGTACCATGGTGATGAGAATTTCGATCCTAGGGGATCTTTCCCAAGGGAGGGGAGATGATGCGGAGCATCCTTCGGTAATCCCCATGGTCCTACCATCATCTCACCAAGCACCAAGAGGACCCATTACAAGAGCACGATCTAGAGCTCTCGAGACCGAGGTGACTTCTCTCCTTAGTGATATCTGATATGATCCTCACGAGACATGGCTACTACCTAAGTCTGGAATGTTGTGCATGATTAGGTACCAAGAGGACCCTCCCGAGGATGCACATGAAGACGGTCAAGACCCCAAGTCCACGGAAGAAGACAACCAACGGAAGAAGGCGAGAACAACTTAGAGGCACCAGACATCCGGCCATGGCCCCGGACATCCGGCCCCTGGAGATCTACACCACAGCCAGGAGTCTGCAGCAGAAGCTACACGGCCCGGACATTCGGCGTCCAGCCCGGACATCTAGCCCTTCTCCCCGGAAATCCGGCCTCCCGCCCGAACATACGGACACGCCGTCCAGGGAGCACAGAAGGCTGCCCCGATAGCTCGGACTTCCGGCCGTCACACCGGACATCCGGTCGCTCCTGAAGCCCCGGACATCTGGCCCCTCCGTCCGACATCCGGCCCTATCCATCCAGGGAGCAGCAAGGCCAACTCCACGAGCCCGAACATCCGGCCCAACAGCCCGGACATCCGGCCCCTTGCGAGCGCCTGGACATCTGGCCCGACACCCAGATATCCGGTCCCCTCCTGCCTGCACGCAGCACTTCCGGGCCGTGGCCCATGTACCCCTTCACCCCTTAGACTATATATACTCCCTCTCCACCTACATTCTAGGCTTAGCATTGGTTTAGCTCATTTGAGATAGAGGATTTCTCATCTGATCGGATCTACTCCTTATGAGGGACCGCACCTCTTCGGAGAAGATCCACCCGGATTCAAGACCTCCACCCGGAGAAGACAATCAAGACCTCCTCACGGAGAAGAACGGTTACCCTTGTATTTGTCCTTTGTTGACTTTGGATCTCGAGTTACTTTGTGCCTCGATGATCTAGCACTTGTGTGATCATATTCGTGTCGGTTGAGTGTTTTCTCTCGTGATTTCCCTCGTGATTTCCCTAGTTTCCTTTTGCGCGTTCTTCGTGTTCCTCGTAGGGATCCTCTCCAAACATGAAAGATCGCCCCCTAGGGTTCCGCCCTACATCGCCTCTCTTCTCATGTTCCCTCGCAAGGTTTGCACCGTATTTCTTTGCTCGCCAGGGTGCTATACGTCCTCTAGACCTAGCCCTCGAGCGAGCTCAGCCACCGCTGGTATGTCAAGCCGCAATGCCTGGGACAAGGCCAGGGGTTGAGGGCCCGAAAGCTAGTAGGGGTTCCTGAGGCGCGATGCTCAAGATCCCCCCTTTTGACGTGCAAGTGGCTTGCGCAAAATGGAGTAGTTCACCTCGCGGGGGTTCCGCAGAAAGGGACTTTGACCGGTGCAATGTGGCATATGGAGCAATTTTACTTCGCCTTTTTTGGATTAAACATCTGCCTGATCGAGGTCGGACCTCCTGAGGAGGTGGCACGTGGCCCAGGAGTGCTTGAGTGCCTGCCTCCCGAAATTCCTGCATATTAACAAACCACAAAATGCAAGGGGCATCGCGCACTTACTGATCTGCTCATGATTCTTCCATGAGAAGAAAAGACACTAAGTACCTGGTGAGGTGACATGCACGGGGCCGACCCACAGGCCAGAGCTCGGTCGCTTAAATTTATTGACGCTGCAGGGATGAACCTGAGCACAGGCGCCATGCCGGTAGCCCCCTCTCATGGGACGTTCAGGAGGAGAGCCACTAACACGCAAACCCATGGGGCAGGGCCTTTGGAGGCGATGAGGCACCAACCACAAAGTTAACAGTCACATCAACTCATAAAAGCATAACTGATCTTGGGTACATGAATGAAACGATACAGCTGCAGGGGCGGGCCCTAACGCCTTGAGGATAATGCAGCCCGAGGGGCACTCTCAATTGATCAAACCAAGAAGTCATCTTGTAAAGATGTTGCAGAAGTGTCGTGGTAGTCGATGATGTGTGCTGTGGAGGCGTGATCCTCACGAGCCAGACGGCTCCGGAGGCTTAGAAGGCTCGCGAGGCCCGATGGGCTCGTGATGGTCCGAGACCTCCTGAGATGCCACCATCGAGCGTCGAGCCTCATGATATGCCCGCACGAGCCGCGTGAACCGCCGGTACGTTTTGCCGATGTTTAGCAGGACGAACGGCATGCCGACGTAGTTGCAAGGGTAGCCCCCACTCTGGCCATCGCGCGATAGCCAGAAGAGGTCCTATGAAGCGGCCCTGATGATGTCTGGGATGTTGACGCACACGCGCAGCTCACCACCTGAGTTGGCGGCGACAGCTGCGCACGCGGGACGTGCAGGGCGGCGCTCGCGGCGCTTGGCTTGAGCTTCCTAAAGTTCCTCGATCGACTTGGTTTGAACTAGCTCAAAAAAGACCCAAGAAAGGTTCGAACTAAGGGGCGTGTGCGAAGAACTCAACCTAAAAAGCTAATCGATCTACTGCTCTCACGACCTAGCTTGATGAACACGACATAGAAAGACATGGTAGTTTACCCAGGTTCGGGGCACCTTGTGGTGTAATACCCTATTCCTACTTTGTGGTCGATCAGCCTCGCGGGGGGCTGAGGATGAACTAGTACATGTGGACGCACAGCGTCAGGAGGCGTGTTCTTGTGATGTGCTCTAGGGATTCGGTCTTGGGGGTCCGATCCCTTCTATGGTGGTGGCTAGGCTATATTTATAGTGGCTTTGGTCCTCTTCCTCCAAAACATAGGCGGGAAGGGATCCCACAACGGCCAAAATTTAAAGGGGAGAAGAAGTACATCTGATCCTGACAAAAGGTGGTCTTCGCCTACAAAGCCTGTGAGTGTGACATTGTGGTGGGCTCGGCGAGGACATCGATCCGGACGTTCTGGCAGTATTGGTCTCCTTGCATGCAAATGGCAACCTTTGGCTGATTCCTTGGGACTCCACACCTGCGATTGCCTCCTTTGCACCAAAGAGTAAACCTGCCGTTCTGCGCCCACTGGCACTCGCCTGGCCTTGGTCGTCATGGCTGATGTCATTTCAGCCTCGTAAGGCTGGGTCTTGCATAGAAATCTCTGCTCCACTCAGGAGGCTGCCTGAGGTGGCCACTCCCTCGGGGGGTCTTGATCTCGCCCGCCTCGCGAGGCTTGGCCCTCGCAAGGCTGGGCCCCTCACAAGGGTCTTGTTTTGTCGTAGTCGAAGCTGGGCCATACCATACCGTCGATGAAGACACGCCATGGGCTGCAGGCAGGTAGGTTTGGGTACCCTGGTTCCCAGAACGCCGACAGAAGCACCAGGGCCCAAGGCGCGCTCGCACTTGGCTTCGAGGCGAAGCCAAATGGCAAGTGCGGAACACCGCGGGCACCAATCGCCGGTAGACCGAGTCGACGCATGACGCTTGATAGGACGTGGGCGTCTCCGCTTCCTCACGCTGCCTGGTCAACCCTTTGACTTGACAACTGCCTACTGCATGCAGAGAAAATCATCATTACTCGAGATCGTGGGAGGCCGGCGATATACCTTCTCCTGGCTATAAATTCTGGAGCGGGCGGAGCCCCCTGCCCATCTTCATATTCTTGTTCCTTGCTAGGAGGGGCCAGACTGACCCTAGCGCAAGAGAGGCCGTGGTCGTCCCTGCATGGATGCAGCAATGCCGACAGTGGCTCCCAGCAGGCGTGGGCGTCCGCTCTACAAGGCTAGTGCTGCCTCCGGCGGCCTTGTGGGCACATCTTCGTGTGGTTGGGGTCGCCACGTTCATGGGAGCTACTGCGAGGAGGCGAGGCGCGCGGTAGCCATCAGGCCACCGTGGCCGCGATCCCATTCAGCCAACTCTCCCTAGGAGTTCATGGTGTGGGCGGAGAAGCCTGCAGGCGCCTGGCCCCAATTCCCGTGCATCTTCACAGGCGCGATGCTGGTCGGCGGGGCTAGTGGCTTCAGGCTTCAGGTTGACGGCTACTGCAGCAAGGCTAAGGTCATGGCCGCCGGCAACGTGTTCTTGAACCGCGGGTGGTAGTCGTTTGCCTGCGCGCGGGACCTGCGTAGGAGGTGCACCCTCCACTTCAGGTATGACGGTGTTGTGACCCTTTACGTGAGGATCTTCGGGGAGGATGGCCCGCGCGTAGGGTGCTGCCCGGAGAGCAACAGTGATGACGATGATCATGACAATGGACAGAGGGGTGGCGTCATCGTCGGTGATGACCTCGCCCTTGGCGATGGTTGTGCCGCCTCCGGTAGCGGCGGCTTCTCCTCCATGGAAAGCTCCAGCGACGACGACTCTGATTAGCCGCCGCGTCTCTGAGTCTGGATCAGGAGGGGAGACGAGTCATGTCGCCGCTACGCCCCGGTGAAGCGGGAGGAGGGCTCTGAGTGAGCCCGAGTGCTGCCGGAGCCAGGCCTCAAGAGTTGTCGCCAATGTGCACCTGCCTTTGCTTTGTTGTTTTTCTTTCTTTATTTTGCCGCAAAAAGGAAGAAGTAGGAAGCCCTATTGGGCCGTCTAATGGACTATGGCACTTGCTCCATTATGTTATTATTTCTATGCCTCCTCATGACGCTTGTGTTGCTATTGAGTTTGGTTGCGATAACTTATCTTAGAGTTCCTTGATGAACTTCGACACTGCGGGAGCGCTCCTTGTCAAGGGATGCCCTTGTGGTCGCCAGGCTTCAGGAGGGGGGGACTCATAGTTGTGGGCCTAGGAGGCCCCCGGGGCGCAGTGCCTGCAAGCTCGTCCGAGAGTGTTGCATGAGGATAGATACCCCATAGGGCCAGGGAATGAGGCTTTGGCGGGGTGTGCTTGTGGGCTAGCCCGAAGCATGCACACTTGCCTAGCCCCCGCACGCGGGACGCGCGAGGAGGAGCGACGGGCAACTGCCACTCCTCCTGAAGCAACTGCCAAACCCCAAGAAAGAGACGCTGAAATTCCAAATTCTATTCAAGAAGTCACACATCAGATACAAATAGCAAGCAAAAGAATAGCCGCATCCGGCACCTATACTAGTCTTATCACCAGCGCGGAGCTAAGTGCTGCCACTAGGACGTGGGAGGGAGCCCCCGTGAGGCCCAAGGGCGACGCTCAGGAGACTCCCGGGCGTGTACAACCCCACTCATTATTATGTTAGATTGTCACGAGTGGAGACCTTTATAGGCGCAGAGCCTTCTTTATGTGTAGAACTTCCGGAGGTGCTGGATGTTCCAGGCATTCCGGATGGGGACCCCATCCTCCGTCTCTAGGCGTGTGGCTCCAGGCCTGGAGACACGGGTGATCCTGAACGGGCCCTCCCATATGGGGGAGGGCTTGCGAAGCCCTTCTCTGGAGAGCACCCACCTTAGGACAAGGTCACCCACCTCGAGGGTCCTGTAGCGGATGTTGCAGCAATGGTACCGCCATAGCGCCTGCTGGTACCTTGCAGCTCGGAGCGAGGCCTGGTGACCGCGTTCCTCCCCCAACACGAGGTCCATCTCCCGCGCGGCATCCTGACGTGCCTTGCCGAATGCCAGAACCCACGGGGAGCGATGCTTGACCTTGTGAGGGAGGACCGCCTCGGCTCCGTAGACGAGGAAGAACTGGGTATCGCATGTAGGCTTGGTGATAGTGGTGCGGATCGACCACAACACGGACGGAAGCTCGTCGAGCCAGCCTATACCGCAGGCCTCGAGCTTTTTCTTGAACCTCCTTGCCTTGAGGCCCCTTAGGACCTCTACATTGGCGTGCTCGGCCTAGCCATTGCTCCGCGGGTGCACCACCGATGTGTAGCATATCTGCATTCCAACATTAGCACAATATGTTTTAAAGTGGTTGCTCGTGAGTTGGGAGCCGTTGTCAGTGATGATGCGGTTGGGCACCCCGAAGCGACTTATGAGGCCTTGATGAACTTGACTACAGAGCCAACCGGGATGGTGCGGACAACTTCCACTTCAGCCCACTTGGTGAACTTGTCGATGGCGACGTAGAGGTAGTGGTAGCCCTCGGTCGCTCGAGGGAATGGGCCCAAGATATCCAGCCCCCAGACCGCAAACGGGCATGAGAGCAGGATGGTATGGAGGCCCTGGGCCGGCTGGTGGATCTGCTTGGCATGGAATTGACAGGCTTCATAGGATCTTACCAGTTCAGTGGCATCATTGAGTGATGTGGGCCAGTAGAACCCGCTGCGGAACGCCTTGCCCACAAGGGTGAGCGATGAGGAGTGATGCCCACAATCGCCACCGTGAATGTCGACCAGCAAATCGACCACTACTCCTTGGAGATGCACCGCAGGGAGACGTCGTTTGGGCGCCTTTGGTAGAGCTCGCCGTCCTGGATGCAGTATGTGGTGGCCTGGCGAGCCACCCGCTCTGCATCCTCTTCCTTCTCCGGCAGGGTGCCCTGAAGCAGGTACGCCTTGATTTTTTAGTCCAACACCCATTCTGAGGCTCGGGCACAAGGAGCAGGCGGGCTCCTGAAGCTGGGCCACGGGCCAGGGCTCCTGTGGTGGGTGCCGCGGGCAGTTCATCCCGAGGCGGTGCCGACTCGGGACGGGAGGAACCGCCGATGGCCTGAAGAGCCACTCCTCGAAGACGCCTGGCTCCTGGGGAGGCACCGGGACGCTCTCTTGGTGATGTCATCCGCCTCCTTGCTTGTGCCGCGTGGCACGTGCTCCAGCTCCAGACCTAAGAATTGCTTATCAATTTTGCGTACCTCCTTGAGGTAAGCCTCCATGTGCTCGTCCTTCGGCATGTACTCTTTGTTGGAGAAGTTGATGAGGAGCTGGGAGTCGCCCCTCATTGTGAGGTGCCATATCCCTAGGGAAACCGCGGCCTTGAGCATGGCAATTAGGCCCTTGAATTCGGCGAGGTTGTTGGAGACCTTCTCATCGTGCTGGAAGTAGAGCTGCACGGCATTGCAGAGCTTGTCTTGGGTGGAGAGATGAGCACGACTCTAGCCCCCGCGCCCTGATGTGCGAATGCAACATCGAAGTACATGACCCAACGATCAGGCGCTTCATCTCCTGGTACGAGGGAATGATCCTCGTCCACTTCTTGACTTGGTGCGTCAGTCCATTCAGCTACAAAGTCAGCGAGGGCCGCGCCATTGATGACTCGGGTGGTGCTGAACTCCAGCTGAAACGCCTGCAACTCGATGTACCATTCGGCAACCTGTCCTATGACATTGGGGCTTCGGAGCACCCTTTCTAGGGGTAGGTTGAGACGACCTTGATACGGTGGCCTTGTAAGTAGTGGCGTAGCTTTCTAGAGGCGATGAGGAGTGCCAGGAGGAGCTTCTGCGACATGGGGTAATGCGCCCGCGCGTCAGGCATTACTGTGCTCATGGAGTAGATAGGATGCTCCATGAGGAATGAAGTGTCCGCCAAGTCTTGCTCCTCTTGGGGTGATGGAGCCTCAGGAAGCCCGCCTCAAGAGGAGCCAATACGGCCTCAAGCGTCGGGACCTCGAGGATCCCAGTTCCTGATGGTTAGGCTGCGGCCTCATGCACGCCGTCCCGAGGTCGTGGTGTCTTTGATGGGTGCGTGGTTCTGTGCTGAAAACCCTTGGCTGCATGCTCCTCGCGGACCACCACTAGCGCGCACGCTGGTTGAGTGAGGCATGGCGGCCCGGTAAAGCACCAGGGGCTCGACAGGACAAGGTGCCACCATCACCGATGGGCTTGTGAGACTTCTCGAGGTCTTGGAATGCCGCGTCAGCCTCCGGAGTCCATTCGAACGGGCCCTTCCTCTTCATCAGCTTGAAGGAAGGGAGGGCACGTTCGCCTAGCTTGGAGATGAAGCGCCCAAGCGAGGTCACGTAGCCTACCAGCTTCTACATGTCCTTGAGAGTTTGAGGCAGGCTCATCCTTTTTATCGCCTTGACCTTCTCCAGGTTGGCCTCAATTCCTTTGTGCGACACCAGGAAACCCAACAACTTGCCTGACGGGATACTGAACACACACTTCTCAGGATTCTCCTCGTGCAGGTTGGCGAACATCTCTTGCAGATCTTCAACAAGGTTCTTGACTCCCGGGTCTTGACAACTATATCATCAACGTAAGCCTCTATGTTTCTTCCGAGCAGCTTGCCCAAAGTGATGTCCATCAACCACTGGAAGGTTCCTCTGGCATTGCGCAATCCAAATGGCATGTAGGTGTAGCAATACACGCCTCACGGGGTCAGGAAGGCTGTCTTCTCTACATCTTCCACCGCCATCTTGATCTGATGATAGCCTTAGAAGGCGTCCAGGAATCACAGTAGATCACATTCGGCCATGGAGTTGATGATCTAATTGATGCGAGAAAGAGGGAATGGACTTGAGGGCAAGCTTTGTTCAGGCTCGTGAAGTCAACACACATTTGCTCTATCCCTCCCTTCTTGGGGACGATGACTGGGTTCACCAACCACTCTGGGTGCCGCACTTCGCGGATAACACCGGCCTCCTGCAGCTTGTGAGTTTCTTGGATGATGAAGGACTACTTCTCCGGGGATTGCCATCGCGCCTTATGCTTCACGGGGTGTGCGTGGGGGCACACCATGAGGTGGTGTTTGATTACCCCCGCAGAAGGCCTATCAGGTCCGTTGCTTGCCATGCAAACACATCCTTGTTTGCATGAAGGAAGCTGACCAATGCCTCCTCCTGGTCTCGGGGCAGACTAGTGCCTATGTTGAAGGTGGCTCCTGACTCCCTGTCCTCTTCAACCAATATTTGCTTCATCTCCATTCCCTCTTGACAGAACAGTGGCTTCTTTGTTGCCGGGACAGCCCCCGGGCCCTCCGGAGCACTCTTTGCACTTGGCCACACGGCCATCGCAGCCTTGAAGGCGAGTCCGAGGGCTGTTAGTGCATCCCCAGTGTCTCCCGCCACGGTGAGGACGCCTCTCCTTCCTGGCATCTTCATGATGTTGTAGCCGGGATGAGTAGCCGCCATGAACTTGGCGAGGGCCGAGTACCCGAGGATGGCGTTGTATGGGAGCCCGATGCGTGCAATGTCGAAGTCGATGAGCTCGGTGCGGTAGTTGTCGCGCGTTTCGAAGTTGACGGGGAGGCGAATCTGCCCCACCGGGCAGGTGGAGCTGCCGACCACACCGGAAATGGCTTGGTGGGGAGGAGTCGGTCGTGAGGCACGTGGAGCAGGCCGAACGCTTCCATGGAGAGGACGTTGAGGCCGACGCCGCCATTGATAAGGGTCCTGGTAACCATTACATTGCAGATGGTTGGGGTGCATAGCATGGGTACTGCGCCAGCGCCGGCCATGGTCTTGGGGTGATCTCTGGAGTTGAAGGTGAGGTCGGCCTGGGGCGCCGCCCAGCTTGGAGGGGCCCCTCGCAGGGACGGAGAAGCCCCCATATGATGGGAGAACTACTTGGCGTGGCAGTTTGAAGCTGGCACCTGCGATCCGTTGAGGATGGCGGCGATGGTGTGGTGCGCCAGAACCGCGAAGCGTGCAGTGAACAACTCGCGCAGCTGCTCCCATGAAGCCACGGAGGACTCTGGTAAGTTGAGCAGCCAGGTACGTGGCATGCCCACGCGCACCATAGGGAGTCAATTTGCCATGGCCTTGTCGTCTTCGCTCGCTGCCTATATGGCTTGCTCGTACGCCTGGAGAAACCCCGCAGGGTCTGCCGCACTATCGTAGAGCGGCGGCAGCTTCGGCCTGAACTTCGGATGCCACTTCACATGTCGCAAGGCGGGCGAAAAGGTTCGGAAGCCCACGACGCCTCCGAACGTGCCCGGTGGACCGGCGGAAGGAGAGGTGCCTGCCATTGTGAAGCGGCGAGGGTGGAACGTGGTTAATGAAGTGGCTGACCTCCATCACGCCCCCTACCTAGTGTGCCAAATATCGGATTCCGAGCTCCGCAGACCCAAGAAAGGTTCGAACTCAAGGGCGTGTGCGAAGAACTCAACCTCACTAGCCGATCGATCAGCTACTCTCACGACCTAGGTCGATGAACACGACAGAGAAAGACATGGTAGTTTACCCAGGTTCACGCCACCTTGTGGTGTAATACCCTACTCCTACTTTATGGTGGATTAGCCTCGCGGGGGCTAAGGATGAACTAGTATAAGTGGAAGAACAGCCTCAGGAGGCGTGTTCTTGTGATGAGTTCTAGGGATTCGGTCTCCGGGGGTCCGATCCCTTCTATGGTGGTGGCTAGGCTATATTTATAGTGGCTTTGGTCCTCTTCCTCCAAAACTTATGCGGGAAGGGATCCCAGAATGGGCAAATTTGAAAGGGGACAAGAAGTACATCTGATCCTGATGAAAGGTGGTCTTCTCCTCCAAAGCCTCTGAGCGTGACGTCATGGTGGGCTCGGCAATGACATCCATCCTACCGTTCTGGCGGTCTTGGTCTCGTTGCATGCAAATGGTAACCTTTGGCTGATTCCTTGGGACACCACACCTGCGCTTGCCTCTTTTGCACCAAAGAGGAAACCTGCCGCTCTGCGTCCGCTGGTGCGCTCCTGGCCCTTGTTGTCATGGTTGATGTCATTTCAGCCTCATGAAGCTGGGTCTTTTATAGAAATCTCCTCTCTGCTCAGGAGACCGCTCCCTCGGGAGGTCTTGATGTCGCCCGCCTCATGAGGCTTGGCCCCTCGCGAGGGTCTGTGCTTGCCGTAGTCAAAGCTGGGCCGTACCAGGCCGTCGATGGAGCTACGCCATGGGCTATAGCCAGGCAAGTCTGGGTACCCTGGTTCCCAGTACGCCGACAGAATTGCGAAGCAAGCACAAGGACAAAACCAAAAAACTCTGACGCGCCCCTACTGGCCTGCCAAATGTTGGGATTGGGTCTCCGCAGACCCAAGAAAGGTTTGAACTCTGGGGTGCGATCGAAAGACCTTTCTATGCCCCTACTTGGCGATCGCTGCCTGGTCGAGCTCATGTGACGAGGGAAGGAAATGTACACGGTGGTTTACCCAGGTTCAGGGCACCTTGCGGTGTAAAACCTTACTCCTTCTTTGTGGTGGATTGCCTTGTGAGGAGGATGAGTATGAACTAGTACAAAGGTGAGCTGCCTCGGGAGAGCTCAATGGACAATGGATTCGATCCTCCTCTATGGTGGAGACTGGCCTATATTTATACTGGTCTTGGTCCTCTTCCCTCTCGGTTTAGGCAAGAAGGGATACCACAATGACCAAATTCGAAGGGGGACAAGAGTACACCCTATCCTGATTAAAGCTGGTCTTCGTCTGCAAAGCTTCTGGTCATGACACAGTGGTGGGCTAGGTGATGACGACCATCCTGCCGAGCCAGCGGTCTTGGTCTTGTTGAACCAGAATGGAAACCTTTGGGGGATTCCTTGGAAACCTATGTATGTCCTTTCCTCCTTAGCACCAAAGAGGAAACTATCCTCTCCTACGCCGGCTAGCGCCCTCCCAGCCATGGTCATCATGGATCACATCACCGCAGCCTCACGAGTTGGGGTGCCAGCCTAGAGATATCTTGTCCTTTGGAGGCATCCTTGGGAGGCTGCTCCTCGGGAGGCCAGGTCGTTGTTCGCTTCATAAGGCGGGGGCACTAGCGAGGGTATTTCTCACGGAGTCTTGGAGTTGGGCCACGCTGGGCTGTCGATGGAGCCGTGTGCTCGGTTGTAGGCAGGCAGGTCTGGGTATCCCCAGTCCCAGAACTCCATCCTACTTCTACTCCATCGAGATGCTGTCCCACATCTTTCTACAACTAGCGGTCATGGCGGCTGGTTGTGTGAATGTGGGCGCTGGAGTGGTTTTCTTGGCAGCCATGCATGGAAAATTGCAGAAGTCGGACGGACGGGCATCCAGTTTAATGCGTAGAGAGTCGTCCTGGGCCATCATGTCAATTCTCTTTGGCATTGAACGATGCGGAGACCGGGACACGACGTGTGACTTAGGAACCATTTTAGGTCAGCACCGATGAAGAGGGGCACAAGGCAGTGCTGCCGGCCCGGGTGGTGGCAGTAGGCGGTTCTGATGGAGCTGGTTGGGCGGCCGGAGGAAGAGGAAGAGATTAGAATGCAAGACATGCTGCGTATAACAGCTAAAAGATGGACTCGAACCCAGGCAGGCAACAACAAGATTTGTGTTGTCCACTATGGAGAATATATCACTGCACCGATGGAGAATTTATCATATACATTTGTCATGTGTTAATATCTGGAGATGTTGAAAATGTTGAGCACGAGATGAGCTTGATGCTAGTGGATATCAGATGACAAGTAAGGAATATCAGGTTGGTAGAAAAGTCTCAAAATGAGAATGCACTTATACTAGAGGAGAGCACATAACCAACAATAAAGTTTTAATTGAATGAGAAGTATACGATGATAATATGCTACACACGTAGGATCCCGTTTCATACAAAAACTACATAGGTAGGACATTTTGAGTGGGTCCATCATGTGAACGTCAGTCACTTGGCCGCCATGTGAGCGCTTCTCTCCCAGTAAATATGGCATTCTTGTATTGGGCTTCAATAAACGAGCAAGCCATGTTTTGTACTCTTTTGTTGTCAGAGTGTATGCGCTAGCGCTTCCTCTCATTTCCAGCTGCTCATTGAAATTATAAATAAATTATAATTGGTAAGAGATAAGCATACATGTTCATGCGTGCATACAAGAAATATTCTGAAACATAGGCTATGCATGAAGCAGTAAGACAATACTATTAAGCGCACAAACTAGACTAGCATCGAGGACTTCCTAGTACGCTTGAATACATTGTGGCTACACATGGGAAATTTAATAAATTTATTATGAAGAAGCACGGTGATCAACTCATTTTGCCGCAGTTTCACACGGACCATAAATCTTGATTAGCTCTTTAGCGTGGCTGCACCCTGCATCATCATGCCATGTGCCACATCATTCCAAGTTCAATTGCAATCAAACTCACAGGTGGGCAAATCAAAGACAACATTCAGAACAAACTAATAATATTACATTATAAGTCAACATGCATGCTTATGCATCTCAATGATTCAAACATTAGAGCAAATATTTACTTCACAACTAAAAACATACAATAGCAAAAATTGACAATGTTTTCCCATTCCAAAATATCAAATGCAAATGATTGTGGAACGGGCGAAGTTCTTCATCAGTTTGCACATTGACATGGAACGTCGTACTGGATTAACCAGCTGATCTCTTTGTGTAGTTCCACTGAAAATGACCAACTAACGCGCATGGACTGCGGGATTTTGCATTTATATGTTGTATGGCCTTAAACACAAGTAGCCCCTTTCATCTAGCTAGTTTTGTGGTTCAAGGTGGCAATAAGTGATTTGAGAACCATTTGATGTATTGTTAATGACGAAGTATTATCGAGGCCACAAACCATCCAAACATGTTTTGAAGTTCGTCTAAAATCAAGCTTAGCATCCTGTTTGCACAAATATAGAAAAAGTGATTAGAATAATAATGGTACTAGTTGATGAAACATAGGTTCCCAAATATAAGCATCTCCATTGTCCTAATTGAAGCTATTTAGTCAAAATGGTACCACAATACACAAGTAGCACAACATGTCAAAGCATGATAATGTGGATGAAGGACATTGATTATTAACCTTTGTTAGGAGAATTATCTGAAATCAAGTTCTTTTTAGCTCAATCATATGAAAGTTTTATGCCAGTACCAACCTGTTGATAGTATATCTCTTCATCGGTGTCATCGGTCTCATCGTCGGAACCACGTGTATCGAGAGGGGACAAACACCGGCAAACAAGGAAGAACACAATCAATGCAATGCATAATATGATGAATGATCATGACATGTCAATATGATGTGATTTGAGCTAATGCAACTAGCAACAGGTTAAATCAAGTTGGTTTGAATCCAAGATTCAAATTCAAACTCCATAGGTGGAAATTCAAATGCCATTTACATGATTTGTCCTAAATAGTAGCTATAAGTTGTTCTAACATGCATGAAAATGATACAGATGGATAGATTGGATTTTTCTGGTCATTTTTTATATATAATGTATCTTATTTGGAGTTATAGATAATTTTCTATGAATTTTAGACGTTTTGCGCATTTTCTGGAATTTCCTGAATTAATTTTAGTCCAGAAAATGATTTATTGCGTCAGCACTACGTCATTGTGACGTCAGCTGGTCAACAGACTGGGTCCAGGTCAAATCTGACCTACGGGACCCACAGGTCAGTGACCTTGGGCTAGCTAAGTCGCCGAGAGGTGGCCCGGTCAATGTTGACTAAGTCAAAGTCAGGCTGACACGTGGGGACACATGCTTAGCACTAATCTAAACAAAGAATTAGGCTAACTTAAATGGGCGCAAGGGCCCACATGGCAGTGGCTCTATGGTGATTAGCGCGACCATTAGCAGTTAATGACAAGGCCACGTCGGCAGCCCTCGGGGTTAGTCGCCGGCAACATCTAGGCGCAGCGGAGGATCACCGGAATGGTGATACGGGCGGTAGTAGGTCAAGCCAAGGGCACCAAAGGGTTGCCCTTGCTCGTGCACATCCAAGGAGGCACGCAGATGGCCGAGGGGTGGCCGGAGCTCGGCAGGAGCAAGTCCGCGACGGCGGCCGGAGCTCGGTTTCGCGGGGTGGCGGCTAGCGGAGGGAATGGACGCGGTGAGGAAGGGGGAAGGAGAAGGAGCTCACAACAGTTCTGATGGGCATCTTTTTGGGCTGGGGAGTACTTCAATGCGACGGAACGGCGACGGCGATCCCTGGTGTCCGAAGAAGGGGATGATGATGATAGCGTCATTGCGGGTCTCCCGGGCTTGTTTTCTTCTTCTTGTCAATGATTAGCGTCACGGTGGAGCCTAGGGACGCGGTGGGGAGGCCAGGAGATCTCGGTGAGAGCGGTGGTAGCGGGTGGCGGCAACGGGCGCCTGAGGTGCGAGCAGAGGAGCGAGGGAGAGAGAGAGAGACAGAGGAGGGTATGAGGCCGGGGAAGAGTGAGAGAGGGTTGAGGGGGTTGTGTGGCATCCAGCATGACTCGGGGAGGCGGCAGGCAAGCAGGAGGTGGCACCGGCGACCACGCGCTCGACACGCAGCTCCCTGCCTACCTGGCGAAAGGTAGCAGGTGACTGGTAGGAGGGCCAGGTGGGCTGGGCTGCCTACTGGGCCTCTCAGGTAGGTGGCCTGCCAGGTTTGTTTTCTCCCCTCTCTTTTCTATTTCTGTTTTGTTTAATTTCCTCTGTTTTTATTTGTTTTAAAGTACAAATCATTTTTAAAACTTCATAAAAATAATTGTATAAGCTAATTGGGTTCATCCAAAGCCACACAATATTTTCTAGAATTATTTGGATGTATAAACTAATTATTAGGAATATAAATCCAACTCAAATAATATATGAATTAATTCAAAGGCCCAAGAAAAATACTTCTGAACCTTCAAAAATATTGATTTCAATTTTTCCTCTTGCCAATATTGTCAGAGGAAAACATGAACATTTTCTTGGACTTATTTGAAGCAATTTTTATCTTGATCATTTTGAAAATGATTTCTGAGGCTTTCAGCTATCCCCATTTCAAAATTCAAGTGAAAGTTAGACATGATGCAACAAAGGAAATATAGCCTAGGTCATTACTAGACTAGGGATGTGACAATGCGGGTCGACATTGACTTCCCCGCCCCTCATGTCATGTATCTTTGGCGTGGATGGAAGGCCTTCGCTCGTGCCCACAGCCTGTCAGAGGGGCTCATTCTCCACTTCAAATTAATGGAGAACGGCTTGCTCTCCGTTAAGGTCTTCGGGCACTTGGGAACTCGCCTAAGGTGTTGTGTGGAGAGTTCCTCTTATGATGAAGACTCCTCCTCAAGCGAGAGTGGCGAGGAGGACAACGATAATGATGACGAGGGCATCAAGCGGGAGGATAATGGGTCTGACTAGGCGTCGGACACACCGTCCCTGGGCGGCACCGACAGCAGCAGCATCTGCACCTGGCCCTTTCTCCTAGCAGAGCAATTTGGCGGGGGTGGGGCGAGCTCCTTGAACTTCTCGTTGTCACCTCCTTGGGTGGCTAGCGTGGGAAGGCCGGAGAAGGCGAAGAAGGCGGGTGGCAGGCCGTCAAGTCAGAGTATGATGGCACCGACGCCTTCATAGCGTATTGAAGGCCCGCTGCCTAATCTTCCGCCTCTTCTCCCGGCACCACCATCACCAGCCCTCTTCCGGACGGCCACCGGGATGTTCTCTTGGTGTCTTCTGCTGCTCATACCTTGCCTAGGCACTTCTTTTGCCCTCCTGCCATCTTGTTCTGTTTCCTGGGGAGAGGGACAAGAAAGGGATTACGGGCATCTTATCTCTTTTTAGTTTGTAAGCCCACGGACCTTAGTTAAATTTAAAACTTTTAATCCCCTTGCTCATGTTTACATTTCGTACGAACTGTACCTGTAACGGACGTATTATTGAAAAAAGGGTGCTTGTCGGGTTCTTTGTGCATGAGCGAAGCCCATACCAAGGAACAAATCCTTGTTATTTTTAAGATAAACATTGTCACCTGGCAACAGGCCTTGCCGTCCCCTTACTCCATTCGACCATACTCACGCTCTTGACAGAGGCATGGCGCAGTAGGGTTAGGCCTTACGCTTGCTTCCTTGTCACCGCGGCTACAACCAAATTCCAACCCAAGGAATATTTCTTGGGTATTGGAAAAAGGGAGCACGGTATCCTAGGAATAAAATGAGGTTTCATGCATCCCAATTCCGTACGAAAATGCATAATATGGGATAAAGCACTTATCTTAATCTGCAGCCCCCCGGTAACCTTGGCTTGCCGTGGTTGGACCGTTGTGTCTTCAGCCCCTGGCAACCTTAGCTTGCCGGGACCGGAGCGCGGGCTTGTTCTCTTCCTTCCAAATAGCTCAGTAGAAAAGTCCATGTACCAAGTGAACCGAAGAGGACGGAAAGGAACAGAGAGACGCACACTCGACCTCTATGCTAGGGGTTAGTTGTCGCTAAGCACTATCAACCCTAACCGAGGGAGAGACTCAACCTAGCATGCATGCTATAACTTAGGGCGCCAGTGCTTCATTTATTTATGCTCAGGTCTGCGCCTGGCTTTGCACAGAGGGTTACATGCCTTGGCGGCAAGGCTTGTACAAAAGGTGGTCTACCAGGGGGCCCGGCAGCCCTGCCTTATGGGTAAAACTTGCGAAGATGCTCGATGTTCCAGGAGTTGCTCACTGGAATGGCATCTTAGGTCTCCAGTCGGACTGCACCGGGCCTGGTGACCCGTATTACCTGATAAGGACCTTCACACTTCGGCGTAAACTTGTTGGAATTCTTGGCCGATTGATCGCGCCGAAGAACAAGGTCGCCTTCCTCAAAGCTTCGGGCATGAACCTTGCGGCTATGGTAGCGGCGCAACGCTTGCTGCTAGCGCACTCCTCTCACAGCCGCCCGAAGACGATCTTCCTCGAGGAGCATTGTGTCATCTTGCAGCAATCGCTCTTGCTCAAGATCGTCATAAGCGAGCACTTGAGGTGACCCATATGCGAGTTTTGTGGGGGAACTGCCTCTGCCCCGTATACCAGGTGAGGGAGTCCTGGATTAGGGGGTGTCTGGATGGCCGGACTATAGCCTTTGGCCAGACTCTTGGACTATGAAGATACAAGATTGAAGACTTCGTCACGTGTCCGGACGGGAGTTTCCTTGGCGTGGAAGACAAGCTTGGTGATACGGATATGTAGATCTCCTACCATTGTAACCGACTCTGTGTAACAATAACCCTCTTCGGTGCCTATATAAACCGGAGGGTTTTAGTCCGTAGGACGAACAACAATCATACCATAGGCTAGCTTCTAGGGTTTAGCCTCTCTGATCTCGTGGTAGATCTACTCTTGTACTACCCATATCATCAATATTAATCAAGCAGGAGTAGGGTTTTACCTCCATCCAGAGGGCGCGAACCTGGGTAAAAACATCATGTCCCTTGTCTCCTGTTAACATCCGCCTAGACGCACAGTTCGGGACCCCCTACCTGAGATCCGCCGGTTTTGACACCGACATTGGTGCTTTCGTTGAGAGTTCCTCTGTGTCGTCATCTTTAGGCCCGATGGCTCCTCCGATCATCGAAAATGATGCGGTCCAGGGTGAGAGTTTTCTCCCCGGACAGATCTTCTTATTCGGCGGCTTTGCACCGCGGGCCAATTCACTTGGCCATCTGGAGCAGATTGAAAGCTACGCCCCTGGCCATCGGGTCAGATTTGGAAGTTTTAACTATATGGCTGACGTCCATGGAGACTTGATCTTCAACGAGTTCGAGCCATAGCCAAGCGCGCCGCACTGTCACGATGGGCATGATCTAGCTCTGCCGCCGGACAGTGCCCTGGAGGCCGCACAAGTGTCCGCTCCAACCCTTAGCTCGGAGCCGACTGCGCCGATCGAGGACGGGTGGCTGGACACCGCCTCAGGGGTTGCTATCTCTTCGGCGATTGAGCCGAACACCAACCCTGTCCTTCGCGAAGCTCGTGACTCCAAGGTGCCGGACTCCTCTCCGGACTCCGGACCTTCCGCGCCCCTGCCAATTGAATCCGATTGGGTGTCGATCATGGAGTTCACCACCGCGGACATCTTTCAGCACTCGCCCTTTGGCAACATCCTGAATTCACTAAAGTCTCTCTCTTTATCAGGAGAGCCCTGGTCGGACTGTGGCCAGCAAGGTTGGGATGCGGACGACGAAAAAAATTCAAAGCCCACCCACCACCCACTTTGTAGCCACCGTCGAAAGTTTAAATGACGTGCTCGATTTTGACTCCGAAGACATCGATGGTATGGACGACGATGTAGGAGATAAGCATGAACCAGCACCTATAAGGCACTGGACAACCACCTCATCTCCCGATGTATACATGGTGGACACACCTAAAGGAAGCGACGACGAGGAACAATGGGACTCCACGAGGGATCATTCCCTCGAAAAGCAGTCAAAATGGCAACGTAAGCGCCGCTCAAAAGCCCGCCTCGACAAAGACAACAGCCATACAGACCCAGCCATAGAGCTGGGTGAACCGGTGGACGACGAACATGCCATCGAACAACTGTCCGAACAGGACAACCTGGATAAACAATCCGTCCCCGGCGAAGATAACAGTCCAGACGATCTCACGCCGGACAAGTTGCTGAAGCAGAAGAACCTCCAAAAAAGGCTCGTCGCCACTGCGCGTAGCCTGAAAAAGCAGAAGCGGCAGCTCAAAACAGCGGAAGATGCGCTCAGAATCAGATGGAGCAAAGTACTCAACACCGCAGACAAATACGGCGATAGTCGCCGAACAAAGAGCTACCCGAAGCGAAGACTACTGCCCGAATTTGATGAGGAGGCCGTAGAGCCCCCGCAATCAAAGAACAAGGAGACCACCCGGTCGGATAGACGACCCCATGCCAAACATAGAGCGGCAAACGGCACCGCACACAAGCTGGCACGTGTTCCACACACGGATTCATACCAAAAAGATGGCCCAGTTAGATCTATCTACGGGCCAAGAAAGCAAGCTCTAGTAGGAAATGCAACACATCAAGTATCCGAATATTGCGGTACACCTAAATATAGGGGTGCCGCACACCCCCTATGTTTCACGATGAGGTTCTGGATTTGAATTTCCAGCGGGATTCAAGCCCGTAAGCATAGAGGCATACGACGGAACAACAAACCCTGGAGTCTGGATTGAGGATTACATCCTCCACATACAAATGGCTAGAGGAGATGACCTCCACGCCATAAAATACTTACCACTTAAGCTCAAAGGGCCAGCAAGGCATTAGCTCAAAAGCCTCCCAGAAAACACCATTGGAAGTTGGGAGGAACTCGAGGATGCTTTTCGGGCAAATTTTCAAGGGACTTATGTCCAACCTCCGGATGCAGATGATCTAAGTCACATAACTCAACAACCCGGAGAGTCAGCCCGAAAATTTTGGAACAGATTCCTTACTAAATAGAACCAAATAGTCGACTGTCCAGACGCCGAAGCGTTAGCAGCTTTCAAACACAACGTCCAAGACGAATGGCTCGCCAGACACCTCGGCCAAGAAAAGCCAAGAACAATGGCCGCATTAACAAGCCTCATGACCCGCTTTTGCGCGGGAGAGGATAGTTGGATGGCAAGATGCAGTACCAGCGACCCAAGTACATCCAAAGTCAGGGATGGAAACGGGAAACCGCGACACAGCAAGGACCAGCGCCGGACCAAGGGAAACAGCCCAAAGAGCACGGCAGTCAACGCCGGATTCAAAAGCTCTCGGCAGAATCATAAAAAACTGTCCCTTAATGATAACAGGGACGAGCTATCTAACTTAAACAAAATCTTGGACAAGATATGGCAAATCCACAGTACTCCTGGGAAGCCTGCAAACCATACCCACAGAGATTGTTGGGTCTTCAAGTAGTCCGGCAAACTCAACGCCGAACGCAAGGGGCTTGACACACCAAGCGAGGACGATGACGAACCCCACAAGCAGAGCACCGGAAAACAAAAGAATTTCCCACAAGAAGTCAAAACAGTAAACTCACTTCACATGACAGAAGGTAAAAATAGAGCGATGCCCATAGAGGTATGCTCCATACGGCCTCTCCCAGAGGAGTCCCGCCACTGGTTGTTAAAACCAATCACCTTCGACCATCAGGATTACTCTAGAAGTATCCGGAATGCAGGATGGACTGCCCTGATATTAGATCCGATAATTGACGGACTCCAATTCACACAAGTCCTAATGGATGGCGGCAGTGATCTAAACCTGCTATACCAGGACACAATCCGCAAAATGGGGATAGACCCAACCAAAATTCTCCATAGCAACACTTCCTTTCAAGGGGTAATGCTAGGCCCATATGCCCATTGTACGGGCTCTCTACTGCTAGAAGTTGTGTTCGGCTCACCCGATAACTTCCGCCGCAAAAAGTTAACCTTCCACCTCGCCCCGTTCACAAGTAGCTACGAAGCACTACTGAGACGCGAAGCTTTCGCCCGCTTTAACGCAATACCGCATTATGCATCCCTTACACTTAAAATGCCTGGTCCACGAGGCATCATCTCCTTAAAGGGAAATACTGAGTGTCCCTCGAGCGCGGAAGATGGTGTGACTGCCTTGACAGCCACACTCTAAGCCCGCTTCACCGACCAAAGCACCTAAACAGGTCGTTCAGACTACGGACATGGCTAGACGATTCCGGTGTAAACATACAAGGGCTTACTAGCCGCATACCCCTGTACAAGGGGCTCTGTGCATGTACAACAAGGGACAATAAAGCTCAATTTTATTCATTTTTTGAATCGTACTTTGTTTATTTAACATAACGTACATTTCTGCACGATCTTTTTCAACTAAGTTCCTTGCTTTTACAGATGAATACCGTGCTACACCCGTCCAGAATACGGCACAATGGAGACACAGGCGCAGACGTGCAGTAGGGACCCGTGACAAGGATTCTTTTCAGATTAAGACCCTGTGTAAACCTTTTTTACTGTCACTTGTTGATACACATCCCCTGGTTTCTTGCCATAACCGAGGAGGAGGCTGGCGTTTTGGCATGGGCCACGGCAGAATTTGGCGCGTACCTGGACACCAGGGGCTTATTACCAAGGGCGTTGTTCGGCCCGTTTTCATAAAGACCGAATACCTTAGGGAGTGTTCGGCGTCTCGAGTTAGGCCTTATATACATCAGCTCCGAATCATGTCTTTGGTCAAATGTTGGTTTTGCCCAGCTCCTGTGTTTTGCTGCCTTACATTCCGCTCTATCGGCTTAGGCGGCACCAGGAGAACTACTGCGATTGTGCCCCGGTTCGGCCAGGTGAGCACCTCAGTAGAGAAAGCCGAAACCTGACTGTCATGATATAGCGTGAGACTGGTCAACCACTCGATGACCCGCCGGAATCTATAGGATTCCTCCACATTGACGAAGGGCCATTTCCCGGTCAGGCACATACGCGCCCCGAATTTGGGTGAGCGCGGCGCCCCTAGCGGCTATATAGTAGCCCCACTGTCAAACTCCTATGGCTAAGTGAAAGTGATAAAGCATTATAATCCGGTTGCCTAGTTTGTTGTGCTACCACCTCCTTTATAGGGCCAAGACGTTGGATCAAGTGTGAAAATGCGCCTTTTGCAAACACCCCCGCATTATATGCGTGGGGACTGAAGCCGAAGTCTGCCATCTTTCAGGTTATATATACATATACATTAGCGGTTGCACATGAGGTATTTTATTTCTTGAAAGGCACAAGTATAAAAAGTTTTTATATTCCATCGATACATCGTTTCACAATAATACATGTTATTCAAACAAAATATCCTTCGAGCACTGCGTCTCTATTAAACGAGCGCCCTGCAGAACTTCCTGAAAATAGTGCTCGACAGGTACTCGACTTCCGTCCGAATCTTGGGATGCAACATCGGTGGCCTTCATCTCCGCCCAGTATGTCTTGACACGGGCAAGAGCCATCCGTGCACCCTCTATGCATGCCGACCTCCTCATTGCATTGATATGCGGCACCGCACCAAGGAACTGTTGCACCAAGCCAAAATAACTCTTCGGCTCGGGGCTTTTCAGCCACAAAAGACTCACGTCAGCCTTCATGGAAATTCCGGATAACCTATGTAGCTCCGCCCATTCGGCCAAGCGATCGGTTAATGGAAGTGGGCGCTCTGGATTATGGAACTGTGACCAAAAAACCTTTTCCATTTCGTGATCCTTTTAATCTCGGAAGTGTTCGGCCGCGTCCGCGGCACTTGCTGCCAAGTCCAGATAAGCATCCTCCACACTCCACAACGGGTCCAACTGAGCATATTTAGGATCCACGACTTTCCTCTGCAGCAGAAAGGGCTTTCTAGCCGCGATATCTCCGGCCTGACGCAGATCCTCCTTCATAGCTCTCATCGCAGAGCGAGCATCCTTGGCCTCGGTGGTGGCCTTCTTTAGGTCCTCTTGAACCGCTCGATCTTCTTTTTCAAGAAGCTTGCAGCGGTCGGCAACATTCTTTAACTTCATGGCCATCTCGGCCATTTCCTTCTTGCTTTGGCAGTGAGCAGCCTGTTCGGCTTTCAGCTCTTCGGCCGCCTTTAAGGCAGCCGCATCACTCTTTCTGGCCTGCTCCTTGGCGCGGGCGAGCTCGACCCGAAGGTTCTCCATGGCAGCGGCACCATCTGCATCAAGCATACATGTTGTAAGGCACGGGCATCAAGCTCCCTTACCAGGTGTCCGCGGAGAAATTGCATACCTTGTGACTCGTCAAGTCGCTTATTGACAAGCACGATGTCGGCATCCGCCACGTCAAGTTGCCACTTTAGTTCGGCAAATTCATCAGTCCGGCTAGCCACCGGACCCTTCGCCACCTACATAGGAAGGGCGACACATTATACCTGGGATTATGATCCTCGGCGCGCTGTCATTTTTGACAACACACCGAGCCTCAGGGGCTACTCTCTACACAGGGCACATCTTATATGTGGAACTGTCAGTAGGTACTTCATTTTGCGTACCTCAAAACCTGTCAGTGAACTTCTGACGGCTTCGTGCAATCGGCTCTCAGCGGATGAAATCCTTTCAATTATCGTACCCATTAACGCACGGTGATCTTCTGAGATAGACGCTCGCCCGAGCAGATCCTTCAGCTCCTCCGACTGTACACCAGGTGGTGCTGGACTCGTCCGATGGCCTTTTTTGAAATGCCGGACGCAGAGGGCTTTGAGGGGACATACGACTGCCTTCCGGCCCTGCCGGACTCCGAGAAACCCTCCGCGATGACACCTCAGGGTCGCCTACCTCGCAAGACGGTACAGCAGGGGGAGGCGTCTCGCTCTCTATCATCTCTGGACGAAGATCCCCCGAAGATGAGCTCTGCTGAGAAGGGCTGAGATCCGAACTACAAGGTAAAATTTCGGTTATCTTCATCAGAAATAGGGCAGGGATATCCTTGATATTAAAAAGAACTCCCCTTTTTACTTATGGCTTGGTGGAGGGCTGATCCCCTTGGGGGAACAATGCGGCCGAGGCATCTCTCGGCGCAGTACCCTCTGACGAAGATTTCTTCCCCCGCTTTGAGACCATGGTCTCCGTGTCTTCAGAGGCGGTCCTCTTCCTCCCTTGGATGGAGGGATTCTCGATCCCTCCTTTCTTGACAGCCTCCTTCGCGGAGGCGCTAGCTTCCTTGTTCCCCCCTTTACCTTCTTCCGAAGGCGCAACCTCCAGCATCCTGGTTAACACAGGATCCGGCGTGGTCTCAGGGAGGGGGCCCGGACACCTGATTAACTTTGCTTTCGCTATCCACTCCTGTTCAAAGAACAACTCTTTTAAAGGGCAATTTTGTGATAAATATGGGATAGCGTGTCTGGGTACAGGGCTACTTACTTGAGTATCTGGGCGATTGCAGTTCAGACCTGCGTCCTCGGTCAAGTCCGGACACATCGCTTGTGATCCGAAGAAAAGCTTGTACATCTCCATGGGCATCGCGCCCATAAAATGTTGGAGAGCTCGTGGTCCCTCCGGGTTAAATTCCCACAAGCGAAGGGGGCGACGTTTGCAGGGCAGGGTGCGACGAATCAGCATGACCTGCGCTACTACGACCAGAGTGATCTCTCTCTCTTGGAGGTCTTGAATGCGGCCCTGCAACAAGGGCACGTCCTTGGACGGCCCCCAGTCAAGTCCTTTATTGACCCATGACGCCAGCCGTGGTGGAGGACCCGAGCGAAAGGCAGGTGGCGCCACCCATTTGCTGCCCCTGGGAGCTGTGATATAAAACCACTCTTGTTGCCATAGGCTGAGCTCCTCTTGAAAAGCGCCCTCGGGCCATGGAGCATCAACATTCTTGCTTATAACAGCCCCTCCACACTCTGCCTGCTGCCCCTTGATCATCTTCGGCTCCACTTTGAAGGTCTTGAGACACAATCCGAAGTGAGGGGTAATGCGGAGGAAGGCTTCGCATACGACAATGAACGATGAGATGTGGAGGATGGACTCCGGATCCAAGTCATGAAATTCCAACCCATAGTAAAACATGAGCCCCCTCACGAAGGGGTCCGTCGGGAAGCCTAGCCCCCAAAGAAAGTGAGACACGAACACCACGCTCTCACCGGGCTTGGGAGTGGGAATAACCTGCCCTTGGGCAGGCAGCCTATGCGAAATTTCGCCGGTTAGATACCCAGCATCTCTTAGCTTTAGCACGTCTTCTTCCGTAACGGAGGAAGGCATCCATCGGCCTTGCAGGTCAGAGCCGGACATCATCGAAGGTTCGAAGCACCTCAATCTGGAGCTATGGGTGTTGGAACTCGAGGCGGGGGGCGGATTCGATTGAGATTGAAAGAAAGGAGTGGATCCTTGGTCTCTTTATAAAGAGGTTGAATACCAATAGCCTTCCCCGTGACCGTTCAGGACTCGCCTTCGATAGAGGAGACGTGCCAATGGACACGACTGGGTTACCCGCGCCCGTATTAATGAGAATCCCGGAATAAGGGGACATGATCTCTGCTTTGACAAGACGTGCCAAGGAAACCGCCTCGCTAAACGCGCTGAGGTGGGATAGTAAAACGATTCGAGTAAAGGCTTGGCCGTGGTGTGATGTCACGCCACGAAATACGTCAGCAGATTGAATTTGTGTAAATATTATTCTCTCTACGGTGGTATGTGGAACTTATTTTGCAGAGCCGGACACTATCCTTGTGTTCAAAATCTTCTATGAAGTATTCGGAGGAGGCACCCGCCTTGCAATGCCGAAGACAATATATGCGCCGGACTCATCGTCATTGAAGCCTGGTTCAGGGGCTACTGAGGGAGTCCTGGATTAGGGGGTGTCCGGATGGCCGGACTATAACCTTTGGCCGGACTCCTGGACTATGAAGATACAAGATTGAAGACTTCGTCCCATGTCTGGACGGGACTTTCCTTGCCGTGGCAGGCAAGCTTGGCGATACAGATATGTAGATCTCCTACCATTGTAACCGACTCTGTGTAACCCTAACCCTCTTCGGTGCCTATATAAACCGGAGGGTTTTAGTACGTAGGACGAACAACAATCATACCATAGGCTAGCTTCTAGGGTTTAGCCTCTCTCATCTCGTGGTAGATCTACTCTTGTACTACCCATATCATCAATATTAATCAAGCAGGAGTAGGGTTTTACCTCCATCGAGAGGGCCCGAACCTAGGTAAAAACATCGTGTCCCTTGTCTCTTGTTACCATCCGCCTAGACGCACAGTTCGGGACCCCCTACCCGAGATCCACCGGTTTTGACACCGACACCAGGGCAAAGGGTGTCTGGCCGATGGCTCGATTTGGCGTTGTCCTAATCGACCAAAGAACCGCCAGTGCCTTCCGCTTTTGCGCAGCCTGTCAAAAGTCTTTGTCCTTAGGCCTCGCAGCACTGCAACATTTGCCCTCTCCGCCCGGCCGTTGCTCCGTGGGTGTGCCACGGAAGCGAAACAGGCCTTGCTGCCGAGGTCTTTGATGTATTGCATGAAGGTGCGGCTTGTGAACTGCGTGCCGTTGTCGGTGATGACTATGTTTGGCACACTAAAACGACAGACTAGCCCCTTGAAGAATTTGACGGCTGACTGCACTTTCACCTTCCTCACAGCTTCCACCTCCGGCCACTTTGTGAACTTGTCAATTTCAACGTACAAGTACTCAAAGCCCCCAACAGCGTGGGGGAAAGGGCCCAGTATGTCGAGCCCCCAGACCAAAAGTGGCCTTGAGAGATGGATTGTTTGAAGGGCTTGAGATGGCTGATGAAGCTTCTTTGAATGGAACTGACCCGCTTCACACTTGGTTACTAGTGTTGTTGCATCCTGGAGGGCAGTGGGCCAGAAGAAACCTTACCGGAAGGCCTTGCCTGCATGGGCCCTCGACCCTATGTGGGAGCCACATATGCCTCCATGTATCTCTGCCATCAGCTCCAGTCCTTCCTCCCAGGGAATGCACTTCAATTTCACGTTGTTTGGTCTTTTTCCTGTATAGAACGTTGTCAACGAACTGGTACATGGCAGACCAACGGGCTACTTTCTCCGCTTCTTCACGTTCCTTAGGAAGCTCCCCTATTTGGAGGAATGGGACGGTATGTTATGCCCAAGCCGGAGCCTGGGGCTCGACCGTAAGGACTAAAGGCATTTCCTCTACCATGGGAGCGACTGTCTCTATGGACAGGGCTTGACGCCCTGTCAGAGTCGGTTGCCCCACGACAGGCTCAGTGTCCACGGCAGCATCTCCGCCAGCAGCTCCTGGGAGCTCGGTGGGAAAGTACTTGCTAGGGCCTGATTTCCTCCGTTGGTTCTGCTCTGTCGATGGTTCAACGCATGGTTGAGTTAACCGAAGCACAAAGTACCTGGTTCCACAGGTAGTTTGAGGGCAGCGCGCTTCGACTGGTAGTCGGCGATGTTGTTGTCCACTCGGGGAACATGCTCCGCCTGTATACCGTCAAAACACTCCTCCAACTTCCTTACCTCATCTACGTAGGCCTCCATCAACGGGCTTTGATAATCTTTGTTGACTTGCTTGACGACAAGCTGTGAATCACCTCTGATGATGAGCTTCTTGATCCCGAGGTCTGCCGCGATCCTGAGACCGGCAAGCAATCCCTCGTATTCAACAGTGTTGTTCATCGACATCTCCCTTGGAAAGTGCATCTGGATTACATACTTGAGGTGCTCTCCGGTGGGTGCGACGAGCAGCACACCAGCACCGGCGCCTTGCAGCAAAAAAGCCCCGTCAAAGTACATAATCCAGTTGCAGCTTGTTTCCTTGCCGGGAAGAGTGGTCTCCTGGATCTCTTCGTCAGGCGTCAAGGTCCATTCTGCAATGAACTCTGCCAAGACTCTGCTCTAGATTGTGGAAGTACTTTCAAACTTCAAACCATAGCTCGACGGCTCCAAGGCCCATTCCACAATCCTCCCCGTTGCATCTGGGTTATGCAGTATCCGTTGCAACGGGAGGAGGGTGATGACGGTGATCTCGTGCGCTTGGAAGTAATAATGCAGCTTCCTCGACGCCATAAGGAGGCCGAAGAGCAATTTCTGCACACCAGAGTACCTTGACCTAGCCCCCTACAAGAGGGAGCTGACCAAGTAAACCGGATGCTGCATCATCTTCTTCTTCTGCACCACTTCATTTGGTTGCACAGGCCTGTCTCGCCAGCATCAGACCCTGCTGGGGACCTCGCCTTGCCGGTGCCAGGCCCTATCGGGGGAAGCTTCGGCTTGCCATCCGCCAGTCGTGCCGTTGCTACTTCCCCTTCATCAAACTCCCTCTGCACTACTAGCGAGGCGCTGACCAGTTGATTTGTTGCCGCTAGATACAGCAGCAACGACTCTTGTGGTTTATACGCGACTAGTATCGGCGTGGAGGAGAGGCATTTCTTCAAATCCTGCAGCGCTGCTTCGGCCTCTGGGGTCCACTCCACCGGGCCTGCCTTTTTCAAGATTTTTAAAAAGGGAAGGGCACGCTCAACAGACTTGGAGATGAATGTGCTCATGGCGGCAACACAGCCAGTGAGCCGATGCATATCGTTGATCCGCCTAGGCGCCTCAATCTGCTTGATGGCCTTGATCTTGTTAGGATTAGAACCCGAGAAGTTTGCCGGACAGAACATCGAAGACAAACTTCTCAGGGTTCAGCTTGAGGTTGATCTTGCACAAATTTGCAAACGTCTCCTCCAAATCTTGCACAAGTGTTGCCTTGTCCTTGGTTTTGACCACTGTTTCATCCATATAAGCTTCCATATTTCTATGTAGCTGGGGCTCAAAACCAATTTGGACGCTCTTGCAAACATCGAGCCAGCACTCTTCGACCCGAAAGGCATCCGTAAAAAGCAATATGTACCACATGTGGTGATGAACGTTGTCTTCTCTTCATCTTCTCTCATCATGAAAATCTGATGGTATCCTGAGTATGCGTCGAGGAATGGTAACAGGTCACACCCGGGCGTGGAGTCAACAGTCTGGTCAATGCGCGGCAACAGGAAAGGGTCTTTTGGACATGCCTTATTGATATCTGTGTAATCAATATACAGCCTCCACTTCCCATTTGCCTTGCGCACCACCACCGGATTGGCCAACCACGTCGGATGGAGTACTCCTCTCACCAAGCCTGCTGCTTCTAGCTTTCTGATCTCTTCTGTGATGAACTCCTCTCTTTCCAAAGATTTCTTCCTGACCTTTTGCTCGACGGGCCGCGCATGAGGAAAGAGAGCAAGATGGTTCTCAATCACCTCTCTAGGAACGCCGGGCATGTCGGATGCTTGCCATGCAAACACATCGACATTCGCCCGCAGGAAAGTGACGAGCTCGCCTTCCTATGTGCTATCGAGGGCGGAGCTTATGGTGAAAGCTCCTCCCGTGCCATCCTCCTTGACGGGCACCTTCTTCATCTCTGGCGGTGCAACTCTGGATTTCTTGCTCTTGCCGGTGGATCTCTCTGGCATGTCCTCGACGGGAGCACAGCACTTCAAAGAGGTGCGCTTGTCGGAGTGGGTGTGAGAGGTCTTGCAGGTCTCCTTCCCTCCCGGGGCTTCGGTGGCAGGAGCAAGTGCTTTGGCAGCAGTCGCTACAACTGCTTCCCGGTAAAGTTGGTCGGCGCAGATCAGCGCGTCCCTCTTATCGGAGGGGACGGTGATGATGGTCATCGACCCAGGCATCTTTAGCGTGTTGTAGGCGTAGTGTGACGCTGCCATGAACTTGGCTTGTGCCGGGCGGCTGAGGATCCCATTTTAGGGAAAGGGTATCTCGGCTACATCAAAGACAATCCTCTCCGTTGTGTAGTTCAATTCACCTACAAACGTCATGGGCAGCGTGACCTTACCCTTCGGCTGGCTTCTTCCTGGGTTGAACCCTTGAAACGTGCCCGTCTCTTCGAGGTCTCCATCAGGAATCTGCAACCTTTTGATCACAACAGGCGAGATCAACTTCAGGTCGGCCCTGCCATCAACTAGAATCTTCATCACCTTGAGGTTGCGTATCGTTGGTGAAACCAACAATGGCACACACCCAACCACAGTTGTGGGATCAAGGTGGTCCTCGGTGTCAAAGATGATAAGCGTGTTGGACCACTTCAGTGGCTTCTAGCGTTGAATGGCGGCTCCGCCACTGTGATCTCACGCGCCCACTGCTTGAGTTGGCGGTGAGAGGTGAGCTGCGAGGTGCCTCCGTTGACGTACATGGCCTCTGTAGCTTTCTAAAACTTGTGGTCGCCGGACTTGTCGTCCTCGTCATGATCATCGTCTTCCTGCTTCTTATCGTGGCCCCGGGCGGGCCTCTCTTGCTGATTATCCTTGCCGCGGCGGCCTCCTTGGCCGCCATGCTTCTTGCCGGATCCTTCGACACCGTCCTGGTGTTTCTCCTTGTCCCGACTCTCATACTCGGCTTTTTGCTTCTTAGCAAGCAGCTCAACTTGTCGGCAGTTTTGAAGGTCGTGCCCCTTGGTGCGGTGGATCTTGCAATACTGCTTGTTGGAGCTTCCTGGCTTGTCCGCAGCTGCCAAGGCCCGGCAAGCGGCACACCCGGCAACCTCCTTGCTGGGGTCGCTTGCCTTGGTCTTCTTGGCAGCACCGGTGTCGTCGGATCCCTCGACGGCAAGGACAGCCTTGCCCTTGCGCTTTCAGTTACGGCACCGGCCCTTCTTCATCGGGGCGGCGGTGTCGTCGTCTGTGAAGTCGGTTTCCGCACCGGCGTCCTCGCCGGCGTACTTCCTCCCCTCTTCAACTCGAGCGCACCTATCGGCCAGAATATAAAGTTTGGCCACATCTTTGACCTTGTTCATCGCTAGCACTTCATGCATCTTGCGGTTGCGCACATTCTGAAGAAATGCGCTGATCACGGCGGCTGGGTGAATGTCTGGGATGTTGTACCGCACCCGGCTGAACCTCTGGGTGTACTTGCGCAGGTTTTCCCCTTCCTTCTAGGGGATGATATGCAGATCGCTCGCCTGGCCATGAGCTTGATGGCCTCCGATGAAGGCGCTAACAAACTCATGACACAGATCCGACCAAGAAGAAATGGAATCCGCCGGCAAGTGCATCATCCATGACATGACATTTGGCGTAAGTGCCAAAGGGAAGTAATTGTCAAGCACCTTGTCGTCGCGGGCTCTAGCAGCTTGCATCGCAATGGTGTAGATGTTGAGGAACTCTAACGGGTGGGTCTTGCTGTTGTACTTCTCGCCAACGCCGGGCTTGAACATGCAGTGGGATGGCCACTGGAAACTGCCGCATCTCACGGGTAAAGGCTGGGCAACCCACCTTGCAGGGAAGGCCACCATAGCCTCCCGATGCTGGGTGGTCCATAGTGGGCCCTACCCGCCTATCTGACATGTGGCGCGCATCACGCCGATGTTCGATGGCGTTCGACTGTCTTCAAGGGCTCGCTGCCGAAGAACTTGGTGCTGATCGCGGTGGGTCCGTGGATCGCACGACGCTATGGAAATGTTCTCACAAGCGTCATCACGACGGATCAACACCCGCGGTAATTGGCATGGGGGAGAAGAGTGCACCGTGGCTACATCACCTCCGGTCCTTCCTCCACTCGCATGCGGTGGCTCGATGGAGTGTTGGCCTATGGGCCCTGCTAATCGCGGCTCATCTTTGTTGGTGATGCCGACGAGGCTCCGGACGGTGGCTCTCCACTCGTCGAGCTTCTCCGTAGCAGGAGGAAAGTCGAGGAGCAGTTGCGCGCGCGCTAAAGCGTCTGCTGGCGTGGGCGGCGGTGAAAGCTGCGTGGACCGTGACGCGCTCCGACTTCTAACCATGTTAGAAGGAGCTCTATCACGGCCCTGCGGCTGTCTGACATTTTTGCCAGCAGCTCGGCGTGCATGCTGGCCTCCTTCGTCCTGCGAAAGATGAGCAGGACTCTTTCCATGGCAGCGTCTAGGGTCACCAGCGTGGTGACGCTGCTCATCATGCACAACTTGGGAAGAGCGCATCGTGGGCACCGGCGTAGGAGTCTTGGAGGTTGTCGCACCGCCGGTAGGTGGCACGGCGACACCCTTGGAGGGCCTCGCACCGCCTACGGGGGGCCCAGCTCCGTCTTTGGATTTGGCAGCGTGCGACTCGTCGTCTTGCGCATGAACGACGCTGCTCACTAGGCTTTGACTGCCAGAGCGATGTGGGTGTTCGTGGGCCGCACCTCGGGTTCTGTCCGTGACCGCTCCACTACTTGCCCGCACTGGTACGGGCAGACCGACTCCGGATGAACTGATCGATGTCATCGTCTTCCTCTTTGGAGCCATGGCGACGAAGAACTGCTAGACCGGATTTTCACAACTGCGGCCCCTACCTGGCACGCCAAAGATGTCGGTGGAAACGACACCTATGGGATCACTGGAATCCCTACTATAGTCGGTGGGCACGAGGTTTTGGAAAGAGTGGGTGTAGGAGCCAGCACAAGGACCGTTTACCCATGTTCGGGCCGCGAGGATGCGTAATACCCTAGTCCTGCTTTGGAGTATATCTGAATGTTCTTATGTTCTTGAACTAGCTACGGTGCGCGCGTAGTCCAAAAAGGTGAATCCTTCTCCCGTATGCCAGGCCTCCTTTTATAGGAAAAAGGGGATGCCACAGTGGCACACAGGAGGTGGAAAGGGCATACGGTGGCTGAGTCTATCCTCTGGCACCGTCAGAAAAATGCATTTAATGCGCTGCCGATGTGCCCTTCTTGCTGTTGCCGCTTTGCCTTGCTTCGACACGCATCCAGGCCAGCACGGCGTGTAGTGCCATGTAGGCTGGTAGGCTACTGAGCTGTCGCGGTGACAGGGTCTTCACGAAGATCTGCATGCCACCATGCAGGTGCTTGCTGAGTTGGTCTAGAGGCCTCACGTCGCCACACAGGTGCTCGCCTAGCTGGCTTGGCTAGTAGCTGCATGGGGAGCGGCAGCGGAGTCTTGGCAGATGTGGGCCTGGACGCGGCCCCGCTGATGTCCTCGGTAAGGGTCTTGCCGGGGCCCTAGCAAGGGTCTGGCCGTGGCACCGTGGTCGTCCCCGACAAGGATCTTGCCGGAGGTCTCGTGGATTTCCTTGGCAAGGATCTTGCCGAGGATGGTCGTCTTCTGGTCCTTATCTGATCTTGTGTGTTTATGATCTTCACGAATATCTGCATGCCACAGTGGAGGTGCCTCCCGAGCATTGGTTCCAATGTGGTTGATGGCGTTGGAACCCTTGGTCTCAAGGGTGGCGTGCTCTGCTGGCATTGGGCAAGTTGCCCCGGGAAGGCTCTTGCCGGGGCTGCGGAGGCTGCCCCGGCAATGATCTTGCCGGGGGAGTCCACCTCGCCCTCTTGATCTTTGCGTTTCTGGTCTTGGTGTTGCCTTGATTGTCTTGTGGCCTTGGATTCCCTCTTCTCCCCTGCTAAGTGTGGCCGCGTGCGCGACTCTGACTGCCCGTGCACAAGTAAAGGGGTACAAAAGAGAGCCCCTACTTTTGTACACCGACAGATAACATAGTTTGTTAGTTTTCCAAAAAGTTTATGTTTTATACTTTGATGTTGTGATGAATTGTTACTTGCTCATATGAATTTTTATGATAAAGTTTATTGATGTTATAATAAAAGGCATGATGCTACTATGTCTAATTTTGTTTATATTGACACCTCTCTCTCTCTCTCTCTCTCTCTCTCTCTAAAGATGTGGACCTGATTTTTGATATCGGCTTTCGCTTGAGGACAAGCGAGGTCTAAGCTTGGGGGAGTTGGTACGTCCATTTTGCATGTTTTCCCACTGTTATTTATAATGTTTCTATGCATTGTAACACTTTGTGGAGTAATTCTAATGCCTTTTCTCCCATAATATGCAAGGTTTACACAAAGAGGGAGAATGCCGGCAATTGGAATTCTGGACCTGAAAAAGCTATGTCAGAGATACATATTCTTCACATCTCCAAATTAGCTGAAATTTTACGAAGAATTATAATGGAATATATAAAACATATTGGAGAAAAGAAATACTGGACGGGGCCACCCAGGTGCCCACTAGGAACAAGGGCGCGCCACCCCTCTAGGCATACCCTAGTGGGTAGTGGGCTCTCTGGCCCACCTCCGGTGCCAATATTTTGGTATATAAGGTATTTTGACCTAGAAAAAAATAAGGAGAGGACTTTCAGGACGAAGCTCCACCATCTCGAGCCAAAACTTGGGCAGGAGAACTTTTCCTCTTCGGCGGAGCAATTCTGCCTAGGCTACTTCCCTTCGGGAGGGGAAATCGAAGCTATCGTCATCATCAACAACCCTCTCACCATGGGAGGGCCAATGTCCATCAACATCCTCAACAACAACATCTCATCTCAAAACCCTAGTTCATCTCTTGTGTTCAATCTTTGTATCAAAACCTGAGATTGGTACCTATGGGTGACTACTAGTGTTGGTTACATCTTGTAGTTGATGCTAGCCAATTACTTGGTGGAAGATTATATGTCCAAATCTGTCATGATAGTTAATACCCCTCTAATCTTGAGCATAAATATGTTTTGTGAGTAGTTGCTTTTGTTCTTGAGCATGTGGGTGATGTCTTGTCATAAGTAATCATGTGAATTTGACATTCAACCGATATTTGGATGATATGTATGTTGTGATTCCCTTAGTGCTCTTATGTGAACATCGACTACATGAAACTTCACCATATTTGGGCCTAAGGGAATGCATTGTGGAGTAGTTATTAGATGATGGGTTGCTAGAGTGACAGAAACCTAAACCCTAGTTTATGCGCTATTTCGTAAGGGGCTGATTTCGATCCACATGTTTAATGCTATAGTTAGATTATATCTTAATTCTTCTTTCGTAGTTGCAGATGCTTGCGAGAGGGGTTAATGATAAGTGGGAGGCTTGTTAAAGTAAGAACAACACCCAAGCACCGGTCCACTCACATATCAAATTATCAAAGTAACAAACGCGGATCAAACCAACATGATGAAAGTGACTAGATGAAATTCCCGTGTGTCCTCAAGAACGCTTTGCTACAAAAAGGATTGGACTACCTTGCTGCACCTATTTTTTACTGTTGCTACTTGGTACTTGTTACAAATTATCTTGCTATCAAACTACCGGTTACCGACAATGTCAGTGCTTGTAGAAATTACCTTGCTGAAAACCGCTTGTCATTTCCTTCTACACCTCGTCGGGTTCGACAATCTTAATTATTGAAAGGACTACGATCAATCCCTTATACTTGTGGGTCATCATACTACCCGTTGGACAAAATTATTAGGTGTTGCTCCTCACAGTGAAGTGACAAGACCGTGTGCCGGAAATGACACCTGAGCGTAGGTGGCATGTTCGGGTTACCAAAGTTAGCCTCACCGTGTGTTGTCACTATCATCAAGGCTGTAGTGGTAACCTACTTACAACTAGCCGTGCTCTAGACAATTTCCGGTGCATTAACACAAGTAATAATAAATATTTTAATGGGTATAACATTGCCGCACCTATGCACGCAAACATTTATCATAACGTAGTACCTCTTGTTGGATAGTCGTAATATTACAATGTTCAAAATGATATAAAAATTCTAGGAGTAATGTTGCGCCTACGAGGGAATTATTGGAAGTTTACTTAAGAACTTCCGTTACTTTAGGTGGATGCAGCACCATCGTACAAACTAAAATCCACCACAAATGACAAGTCACTAATAGGCAAATAAACTTTCAAGTCTCTCGTCACTTGATCTTTCAACAACAAATTTGGCTTCTATAGAGCCTTTGTCATTCAACTTTAGATGCTTGCCGTGATTAGCACACCATTAATTGTTGTGCCAGAGAACACCAAACCTCATTACCTTGATCACACTTTCCTTCATAAGAAAGAACCTAGCCAATTTAATCTCAGATGTGGTGCCTCGGTAGTCGATCAAATCAATTTCTGTAAGATGGAGATCAAGGCATTCGATGACATTGTTAACTTGCAGCTCATTGTTCACTTTCGGGTCTCATTTTATCTGGAAAAGAAGAGAACATATTAGAGCAACTGGCTATATAAGATTGTCGTGTCATCAAGAGCTACCAATATCATTCGCTCATACGATAGGGTTGGCTCCAAGGCTAGTGATAATTTTTCATTCTCTCTCTTTCTCTTAATTTCCTCTGATGTACTCATTTTACCTAGGAGCACGTGAAGTGGGTGGCCATAGAGTGAGCATTTTTTACAAGTATAATAAGACAGAGAATAGGAGTACTCTAGTACAAGTACTTCATTTTATTCAGTTGTCGGTCCAATTTTAAAAATATACTAGAGGTAGAACACTAAGAAGCTTTCATAGAAGCTTAGATGCACGTCAGTGGGTCCCAAGTTAGAGGAAAACTTGCCTGTGGATGCTCTTACAACCCACTTCCCACTATGACTAGCCTTGGCTAGAACAACAAAAAAGGGCTTACAACCCACTATTGTACTACCTCTGTGTCTGTGTCAAAACTGGCGGATCTCAGGTAGGGGGTCCCAAACTGTGCGTCTGAGGTTGATGGTAACAGGAGGCGGGGGACACGATGTTTACCCAGGTTCGGGCCCTGTCTATGGAGGTAATACCCTACTTCCTGCTTGATTGATCTTGATGAATATGAGTATTACAAGAGTTAATCTACCACGAGATCGTAATGGCTAAAACCCTAGAGGTCTAGACTGTATGATTATTATTGCCTCTACGGACTAAGCCCTCTGGTTTATATAGACACCGGAGGGGACTAGGGTTGTACAAAGTCGGTTATAGAGAAAGGAATCTGCATATCCATGTGCCAATATTGCCTTCCACACAAAGGAGAGTCCCATCCGGACACAGGTGAGAGTCTTCAGTCTTGTATCTTCACAACCCATCAGTCTGGCCCATGCCAATAGGTCGGATACCCGAGGACCCCTTAATCCAGGACTCCCTTAGCAGCCCCCGAACCAGTCTTTCAATGACGATGTGTTCGGCGCACAGAGTGTCTTCGACATTGCAAGGCGGGTTCCCCCTCCGATTACTTCAAAGTACCTGACATAGAGAGTAGTATTCGGCTTTCCATTTAATGTCGCGCCCATCGGGTTCCACACCTTCATGAAGTCAGCTTCCATGTGTCGAGCAAATATGGGAGGTCGGGGTATTTTTGCACATATCACCCTGACCCTGTAAGAAAGGCGTCTATTTAAAGAGATTAGGATCTTCAGATCCATTACACACCAAGCGAGGAATCCTCAAAGCTTTCTAGGGGAAACCATTCCAACATGGCTAGCGCTCCAGCTCTTCCTCCCGTCCACACTCCCCAGAAAAGGTGATTGGGAGAAATGTTCTGTATCCCACAGTCAGCTAGTGAAGCTGCAGACACAGCGATTTCTTCCCCCTGCAGATCTAGTCCCCGTTCGTGCAGGATTGACTTCCTTCAACGGCGGGGTCAGGCGGAGAATTTCCCTAATCCATCCAGGGGGGAACGAGTGTGCTTCGTTCACTACTTGTTGAGAGGCGTTGGATTTCCAATCCACCTGTTCCTCCGAGGACTTCTGGAGTATTATGGCCTCCAACTGCACAGTTACACTCCTGCCTCCATCCTGCACATCGCGGGTTACGTTGCTCTTTGTGAGCTATTCCTGGTTGTGAGGCTCATTTTGAATTATGGAGGAAACTATTCTGCCTCGTCCCTCGTAGACAAGAGGGATCAATATTTGAAGTGGGCGGAGCCGAGGTATGGCGCATCACCGGGACCAGATACTTGTCCAGCACGCCGAAGAAGGCATCCGAAGAGTGGCCATCTGAATGGTTCTATATCGAGGACGTCGCCCTTCCTGACCCAGTCCGAATGGGTCTTCCCGAATTTTCAAGCGTTCCGTTGAAGGAATGCCATAGCGGGCGCCCTCGGAGCCTCGAGGACGAAAATAGCGCGGAAGTTCGTCAATTGATGAGCAAGATGAAGACGCTTGCCCAGCCCGGATTATCAATAGTCGAGGTAATGGAGACTTCCATAGTACGAGGGGTTCAGCCACTCCAATACGGAGGGATTCCCATATTGCACTATAATGGGGAAGATGACGCTTCCCGTTGCGGTCGGAAGGGTCCGGACACCCCCGCCGCTTTGGCTAAAATACTGGCCGAACATACCAAGGGGAGAAAGAGGAATTCACTCGTATTAAGCGCCGAGATGGATTTTCCATGTACAATCCTCCTAGCTGGGTGAGTTCCAATCGCACTACTCTACTCAATCTACTCCCTGAGTCACTTTCTATAGACATTAATCCGTCCATTTGTAACAGCAATGGCGGAGGATTACCAAGGGCCTCCACAGCCCCTCCCCACAGCTAGAGGATGACAACTGGGACCTTGACCCCAGATTCGAAGAGGATCCAGACATATTCGTGGCGCTCGAGGATAGGGTGTTCTACCAGGCGAGCTATGACGGCATGGAAGTGCCCATCATTGCCGACTATCCCGGTCTTCTCCCTGCCTCACACGTAAGTAATCAGAAGACATCTCCTCTGAAAGAGCTTCATTATTCTACCTCACCCACCGCACTATCTTATGCTCCAAAGGGGAGGTGCTCGTCGTGCCATCCCGCACCAGAGGTGACTCCAAAGAGAGTAGCGCCCGCACAGGGCAAGCTTTCGAAGAGGAAGGTAAGCGAAGACACGTCGGAGCCATCATCAAAGAGGTATGGATTTGTAAATGTGCACTTTGACGGTCACATCCAACTGTGACATTATCCGTTCGTGCCTTATCAGGAAGAGCGTTCAGCGGAATATGTCCAGGAGTCTTGCCAGTCACACTCCCAATACGGGAGTGCCGCCAAATTGTCCTTTGGCAGAGGATTCGGATGATGTGTCTGTCACAAACTCGGAAGTGGAGAGCGCCATGAACCATCAGCGCTGGAGGGCCGCTCTTTGCGACCCCGGCTTTACAAAAGAGGCATTCAATGCCTTCATCTCGACTGATGCATACATCCGAGCTGCTCGAGACAGGCTTTCTAGAGCCACAGATCAAAATTTGAAGGATATGCGGGTGAGCTCACATTCTATAAACCTGATAATTATATACCACTAGCCCCCGAGACTTGAAGCAGTTGATTCAGCTAATTTCAGGATCATTGTAAAACCAGGTGCTTACGGAGAAGAACAACCTGTTGTCTCAAGAGCTGGAAAAGTGTTGGACCCAGCTAGCCTCTGCAAAAGCCTAACTGGAGAAATCCAAGAAGGGATCGCCTGGTAATGTGTCCCTCCATCGAGAAAAACGGAATTATATACCAACAATGGTAACACAGTTGCGTATCTTATGGAAGGATCGTGAGATCATCCAGGAGAGGCACTAGAAGTCGCACAAGCGGGTGAACAAGAAGCCAAAAGGCAACAGACCGCGGGCGAACGTATACTTACACGGGTCAGGGAGGAGAAAAATAAACTCCAATATTCGAACACCCAGCTGGGCGAAGAACTGAAAGATGTGCGGGCCCAGCTGGCTGACTCCGTGAAGGAAAATAAGAGGATGTGAAGTGGCATATTTAGTATGTGTTCAAACTTACCTCCACGTAATTTGGCGAGGAAAGCAACTGACAGAGTTATGTCTATAGGTATGTTGACTGGCCGTTCTGAAGAGGAGATGTCCAGATCTTTGGGTGATCTGCTACAAGAGCTTTCGCAAATGCACGAGCGAGCTCGGCAGGCGATGCAAAGTGTTGCCAAGGCCTTATGGCCATCCACCTCCCCTACAGGAAATATGTAGGAGCTCGTACAACTATTCAAGGGAGCGCGGCGGCGTTTCCGATTGTGGAAGATATCGGCCTGCCGGGAAGGTGTGCGAGAGGCCTGGGCCATGGTGAAAACACGGTATACCAAGCTTGATCCGAATCATATGGCCCGGGTCAGACCTTTAGGGTCAGATGTAAAAGAAATTCCCGTTAGTTTGGTATATGACCAGGTAAAAGTAGCCGCAAAATATTCTCGATAGGATTGTAAGCTAGACAACCTGTTGGACGACATAGAGGAGGAAATTTTTGAGTCCAAGTGACTATCTACTTTCCTTGACATATTTGTCCCTAGCCGGATTGTAAAACAATTGTCATGGCAGACCTTTTCACTTCGACCTCTGGACCCGAAGGTGCGGAGTGTTTCCGAAAACCTCAGCGGCAAAAAAGACCGGGGTATGCATGGAAACCAGGCATAGGGGTCATACTTGCTTGAACAGACAAGTTGTATCCGGCTAGCTATGTTATATTACATTATGATTGTAAGAAACATCTTCCAGATAGAATAGTTCTGTTAAGGGTTCCTTTCCCTGGGTGAGCATGCGTTAACGTGCATGCCCGAACTGTGATTGAAAAACCACAGCATACGTAACATCTGGGGGTTCATAGTGTAATGAGTAAAAAACATCATTAGTCCGCCGACCGAATATTCCCTTAAGAACGATAGCTTTCGGCTTCACCTAGTATGAGGTACACATCCGGATGACCCGGCAGTAACAATCACATATGTGCTCCCTTTATGCCCTAGACGAACTAACGGGAACGTAGGGCATAAGCACAGGAGCCGAGCAACCCAGCTTGGCCAAAACTTAAGTCATATCGATGCATATAATGGCGAATAAAATGTACATACGAGGAAAAGACACATATGTGGTGAGCTTAATGCTCGGAAAAATAATAATAATAATAAGCTTCTGTACAAGAAGCCCCCAGGTATAATGGACATACATATTTGGGGATGTGTACATCATCGGTGCAAGGTTTAGCTGCACGAAAGCTTTAAGGCTCAAAAAGGGAAAGCGAAAAGAGAGGAAAAAAATAATGGAAACAAAAGGGAGAAGGAGACGAACAAAGAGTTCGGCGCTAGGCGTAGAATCTTCGGAGTCAGGCCGTGTTCCATGGGTTCGGCTCTAGGCGATTGTCTGATGCATCACGCAGGCGGTACGCTCATCCATTGAGAACTTCATCAATGATGAAGGGACCCTCCCACTTGGCCTTGAGTTTGTCCTTTTTCTTCTCCGACAAGCGTAGAACGAGTTCACCAACATTATATACTCTTGGCCCGCACTTCTCTGCTTTGATATTTGCGGGCCTGTTGTTGATAAAATGCTGAACGGGCTTTTGCGACGCTGCGCTCCTCCTCCAGGGCATCTAAGATGTCCTGCCGATCAAGCTCGGCCTCTCTCTCTTCATACATGCGCAGTCGAGGTGAGTCATGAATAATGTCGCAGGGTAACACTACCTCTACGCCTTACACCTTGAAGAAAGGTGTATATCCGATAGTGCGGTTGGGCGTGGTCCGCAGCCCCCAGAGTATGGAGTCGAGCTTCTTGACCTAGTGCTTGTCTGATTCTTTCAAAGACCGCACTAGTCTGGGCTTAATGCCGCTCATAATAAGACCATTGGCTCATTTGACTTGACCGTTTGTTTGCGGGTGATAGATGGAGTGTCGGATTTAGGGTTCCGGCAGACCCTTGAGGTTCGAACACTGGGGTGCGCGCGGAGGTTTCGCCTTCTACCTACCTGTTCCTCGCCGAATCGCTAGGATCTAAACTACGAGAGGAACAACACAAGAGACACAGGGTTTATACTGGTTCAGGCCACCATTGTGGTGTAATACCCTACTCCAGTGTGTGGCGTGGTGGATTGCCTCTTGGGCTGATGATGAACAATACAAGGAAGAACAGCCTCGCGAGGGTCTGTTCTTGTGGTGGTGTTGTCCCTTTGGAGGGGTTGATTCTAGCTGCCTATCTTATCTCCAGATTCCTATCCAGATGCCTCTACCTTGTGGGTGGCTAGTCCTATTTATAGGCGAAGGCCCTGGGCTTCTTTCCAAATATTGAGCGGGAAGGGCGCCAACAATTAGCCAATTTGAAGGGGAACATCTAGTACACTTATCCTGACTAAAGTTGGTCCTCGCCTGTCAAAGGCTCGGGTGGTGACGCCGACTTGGGCTCCACGATGACCTCCATCATGCCGTTGGACTGGTCTTGGTCTTGTTGCACCGAAATGGATGCCTTTGCTTGATGCTCTCGCCTGCGCTCGCTCCCCTTGCACCAAAGAGGAAAGAAGGACACTGCGCGGGCTGGCGCCCGGCTGGCGCCCTTGGTCGTCATGGCTTGCATCATGGGCACCTCGCGAGGTACCCCGCCTTGAACTCTCCGCCTCCTCGTGAGCCAGCTTGACGAGGCCGTGCCTGAGGCTTGGCCCCTCACGAGGGTCTTGAGCTTGTGTTGATGAAGATGGGCCGTGCTGGGACCCCTTTGAGCCATGCCGCAGGCCGCAGGCAGGCAAGTCTGGGGACCCCCGTTCCCAGAACACCGACAGTAGCCCCCGGGCCCAAGGCGCGCCCGGACTCGGCCGAGCAGAGAGGCGAAAGGGCAAGTGCGAAGCATCACGGGCCCTAACAGCCTACGGCCTTGGGCGCCGCGTGGCGGTTGATTGGGCATGGGCGCCTCCACTTCCCCACGACGCCTCGGCAACTGCATGCACTGACAAGTCCCTGCATGCAAAAGCCGGTCATGATTACCTTTGGTCGTGGAGGCCGACGGTTGGCCTCCCTTGGCTATAAGTACAGAACGACGTGAGCCATTCCAGTCAATCTTCCTCTGCTATTCCTCCTTTTCTTCGTCTTCGCCATCGCTCCGTCTCACGCTAATGGCGCCCATCTGCCGGTTCTCTGTAGAAGAAAAGGGAAAGCCCCCCCGAGAGGGTCCTGACCCGCTTCCGCCGAAGAAACGGCTAGTCCTCTGCCATCGAGAAGAGGGCGCGCGGCAGGAGGTGTTGAGGCCTTGGTGCGAGCGACCGCCGCCAGGGTTCCCGCTGCCCTTGTACGCCCACCTTGAGGGCCTTGCAGGAGCTGATGTCGAGCGCCATGAACGACGCTGCCGTCGGCGCCGGCAAGTAACGGCGGTGCGCGTTGTCCCTCCTGGAGTTCACGCCGAGGGCTCCTCCCGAGAGTTTGCGCTCCACGCCGCCATGCCTCCTCTATCGTGGATTCACCTTCCCCCTTCCTTCACCTCCGAGATTCCACCGAGGGGGCCCTTTAGGCTCTGGCTGCAGCATACCGATTGCCAGACTCCTGTGACCGATGCGGATGTCGAGGTCATCGCTCTAGGTAAGGTCTTCATGTCCCGGGGCTGGGGTGAGATCGCCCGGGTTTGCAGGACGAGGGGAGCCCTCGTCATCCACCTGGAGTTTGATGGCGCTTCCGTGATGCTCTTCAAGGTCTTCGACGAAGAAGGGCGCCGGCTGGAGTGTTGTCCCAGAGGCAGTGGCAGAGGCTCTGGAGCGGCTGGGACCAGGCCTACCGCCGCACGCTCCTCCAGCAGCCCCTCAAGCGGCGGGGGTGCCGGAGAATCCAGCAACTCCGCCGAGCTCTTCGTGACTCCGGAGACGAGCGACGACAGCTATGAACTCCCAAGCCTGTGCCGCTCTCGGAGCAGGGCGGGCTCGTCCGGCCGTCGCCGCCCCTGAGCTATGGGGTTGGCGCCGGTGCCGGACGGCCCACTGTTGATGATGGCGTCCGTCGCGATGGTCCCCGTAGTTAGGGCTCCTTAGGAGGCGCGTCTTTTGTCCCTGCGAGGAGCCAAGAATTTACCCCGTGGGGGCTTGTAAGGTGTCTGTAGCTCCCTTTGTCAATATGATCCTCATTATGAAGCAGTGCGAAATGGTTATTCCGTCTTAGCTTAGTTTCTTCCTGTCAGACCTCGTGAGGGCTTGGTGCTGTGCGCCGACAGGTCCCAGTCCCAAGGCGGCTTTAGCCGTCGCTGGTATGCCAGGTCGCGATGCCGTGGTCAAGGCCAAGAGCTGAGCGGACCGAGGCCCAGTAAGAGCCCCTGAGTCGCGATGCTCAAGGGGTCCCCCTTGGTGCTCAAGCAGCCATCATAAGGTGAGAAAGGAGAGCGATGTTGCTAAGACGGAATTGTATTAAGTGCGAGGACGGTGCTGCGATAGCTAGTGTTCCTGGAGAGTGACTTATCTCGAGGGTCAGGAATGCTTCCTGGTGCGGCGCTAAGTCCGTGCCTTGGCCGGCAGGGGGTTGCTTGGCGAGTTCATCACGTGCTTCTCTCCTCTCGCCCTGGCTCCCCTTTCTGCTCTACGTCCTCGGGTCCCGGGCATCGAGCGAGACTCAACTGTCGCTGGTATGCCAGGTCGCGATGCCATGGACAAGGCCAGAGGGTGAGGGATGGAGAACCAGTAGGAGCCGGAGTCGCGATGCTTAGGTACCCCCCCCCTTTAACGCGCAAGCGGTTTGCGTGGACGGGAGTAAAGAAGACTCCGTGAGGGACTCGCATGACGACCCTCCTAGGGAGACCCTGCGGGCTCATCACAGAAGAAACGAGAGTTCGTCGCGACAAACGATGGTTAGCCGTTAGTTGGCTTGGAGAGGTGGTGAGGCACGAAAGGCCTGGCGAGGTGTACTGGTCCACCCGTGATCCAGCTCGGGACTCACGGGGCCCTACCCCAAGGCGGGTTGCGCCTGGCTCTGGGCCTTATCTTGGAGTGTCTTCCTGCAAATTTGGCTAGATGTCGATGCTCTACGTCCTCGGGTCCCGGCTCTTGGGCTGGTCTCAGCCGTCGCTGGTATGCCGGGGTGCGATGCCATGGGCAGACCAGAGGGTGAGGGCCGGAGAGCCGGTAGGAGCCCTGAGTCGCGATGCTCAGGCACCCCCCGTTAACGTGCAAGCTGGGTTAGATGTCGAAACTCGACGTCCTCAGGTCCCGGCTCTCGGGCTGGTCTCAGCCGTCGCTGGCATGCCGGGGCGCGATGCCGTGGGCAGACCAGAGGGTGAGGGCCGGAGAGCCGGTAGGAGCCCTGAGTCACGATGCTCAGGCGCCCCCCCTTTAACGCGCAAGCTGCGACATCCATGAAGAAAATGGTACCATGAACAGGCACCAAACAACAAGCATGACGGGTCGAAAACATGGCCCTAAGATAAATGCAAGAGGGGTACATGCCACTGGGTCTGACCCGAGCGGCTTGGGGATAATGCAGCCCGAGGGGCGCCCCCAGCAGAGTGAGATAAGAACATGAAATAAAAGAGATACATGCCACGGGGACGGACCCACATGGCCTGGGAATAATGCAGCCCTGAAGGCGCTCCCAGCGGGAAATGAAACTAGAAAGATGTCACCTGATGACGCTGAAGACGAAGGGTTGTTGATGTAGCAGACTCGGTGGGCTGCGGGCGCAGATCCTCATGAGCCCCCAGGCCCTGGGGCCTCAGGAGGCTCCGGAGGCACTGGTGGCTCCTCGCAGACCGTCTCCATCTCCTCCAGGGCTACGAAACGCGTGACTTCTTGAGCCTCCAGGATGGCCCTCATGATGCGCTGGTACGCAGTAGCTGCGTTCGGCAAGCCGTAAGGCATGCAAACGTAGCTGTGAGGTGGACCCTCGCAGCGTCCCACTCGCGAACGCCAGAGGCGCTCCTGAGACGCGGCCTGGTTGAGCCCTGGTATGTCGATGCAGACGCGCAGCCCACCATCCTCGCCTGGATGGGGGGCCACAGCGGGTAAGCGGCGGCTGCCTGTCATGACCCTTGACTCCTGTAGCTCCTGAATGGCCTTGCTGACGAACTCCTGAGGGTTTGGCCCTCCTTGCCTTGCTCCTTCTTGATGGAAACGTGCTTCGAAGCACGCCTCCACGTGGTGCCCAAGCGCCTCCCCCGTGACCTTGGCGAGGTCGACGACCCTCCAGGGGAGAGCCCCCGAGCCTTGCCTGAGGAGGGCGCCGGGCGCGCTTCCCTATGCGATGGAAGGAGGTTCCCCCTGAGCAGGCGCGGGCCTAGAGGGTCCTGCCTCCTGAGGGGCCGGGCTGGTCGATGTCTTCTTCTTCTTGGGGGCGGCCTCGGGAAGCCTCCTGCTTCCGCGATCCGGGTCTTCCAGTGATGCGGCCTGAAAGGCTCTCTCCAGGGAGCAAACTGCGTCTCTCTCTTCGCAGGGCACCGTGATGACTCCGCCACTTCCTGGCATCTTGAGGACGTTGTAGCCGTGGTGGGTTACGGCCATGAACTTGGCCAGCGCTGGGTACCTGAGGATGGCGTTGTACGGCAGGCGAATGTGGGCGACATCGAAGTCGATGAGCTCGGTGCGGTAGTTGTCGCGTGCCCCGAAGGTGACAGGGAGGCGGACCTGCCCAATCGGGACCGTGGACCCGTCGGTGACTCCGGAGAAAGGCTTGGTTGGCTGAAGCTGACTGTAGGGTACTTGGAGATTGTTGAATGTTTCCACGGACAGGACGTTGAGCCCTGCTCCGCCATCGACGAGGGTCTTGGTGACTAGCACGTTGCTGATGATTGGGGAACAAAGCATCGGGAGGACTCCGGCTGTGGCCGCGCACTTGAGCTGATCCGCTGAGCTGAACGTGATGGCACACGCCGACCACCTGAGAGGGCGCGTGGCCTCGAGCTTGGGGAGGACTGCATTCACTTCGTAGGCGAACTGCTTGAAGATGCACTGAGAGGCTGGGGCTTGGGCTCCGCCTAGGATGCAGGCGATCGCACGTGGTTCCTGGAAGCCCCCAGCCCCTCGTCCTGATGACGGTCCTCATTTCTCCTTGGCTGTGGCGGTAGTGGAGGGAGGCCTGCATTACCTTGCGGGCGATCCTCGCGAGGCTGATCATTCCAGCCTCCCTCGCGAGGTGGGTCCTGCCAGCGATCCTCGCGAGGTTGGTCGCGCCACCCTTGACGTGGGCCGCGGTCTTCCCAGCGTCCTGCGTTCCTTCCTCCTCCTCGTCCGTAGCCCCGGTCACTGCGGTCGGGATGCCGGCAAGTCCGTCCTTCACGCACGGCCCGGAGCTCCTGGCATTCATTGGTGTTATGGGTGTGGAGGTCGTGGTACATGCAGTACCGACTGCCCCTGGAGGATTCGGGCTGATCTCTGCCCCGCTTGGTGTCTAGTTCTGCCGCGAGCACGACAGCCCCCTTGCGCTTCACGTCCTTGGCCTTGGGCTTCTTCTCTTCAGGGTCTGCGGCAGGCAACTCGAGGAGGGAGAGACGCCCTTCCTCAGCCCTGGCACACTTGGTCGCCAGGTTGAACAACTCCAAGGAAGTGCACATATTTTCATGCATTGCGAGCTCCTCCTTCATTTTGAGGTCACGCACGCCGTCAGAGAAGGCTGAGATGATGGCCTCCTCGGTCACCTTGGGAATCTTGAGGCGCGCGTTGTTGAAGCGCTGGATGTACTTCTGCAGGGTTTCCCCTGGTTGCTGCTTGATGCGGCGCATGTCACTCACGGCGGGTGGCCGGTCGCGAGTACCCTGGAAGTTGGCGATGAAGCAGGTGCGCATCTCGTCCCAGGAGGAGATCGTGCTTGGGGCCAGGTTCAGAAGCCAGGTGCGGGCCCCGTCCTTGAGAGCCATGGGAAACCAGTTCGCCATGACCTTCTCGTCTCCGTTGGCAGCCTCGATGCCCAGCTCGCAGAGCTGGAGGAACTCTGCAGGGTCAGCCGTGCCGTCGTAGCGAGGAGGCAGGTCTGGCTTGAACTTGTCGGGCCACACGACGGTGCATAGCTCGGTGGTGAAGGCACGGCAACCCGCTACGGTCACAGGAGGCCTTGGTGGACGACGAGCTCGGTCCTGCGGGTCCCCGTGTGCCGCAACTGGGTGCAGCGCGGGGTCTTGACGTGCTGGAGCAGGAGCGTGGTCGGGACGAGCCGGAGCAGGGAGCACTCGAGCAGCTTCTTGAGGGCGAGGGACCTCTTGGCAGCTCTGCTCCTGCCGCGCTGGTTCCTGACGGGGCGGGTTCTGCCCAGGGGCCGCGCGCCTTGGAGCCAGGGCGCCTTCTTGAGGGGGAGGCAGCTGAGGCGCCCCAGGAGCTTCATTGCCCGCGCATGGCGGGGTGCGGTGCAGCGAGAAAGATGGCGCGGCGGAGACATCAGCGGCGCGAACGAGTTCGGCGACTCGGTCGAGCCATTCTTCGTAGACGTCATCGACGAGGCGGTAGCGCAGGAGCTCGTTTGCCGCGATGAGCGTAGCTCGAGCCTCCATGGCCGCGCGGGGCGCGCGGGACGAAGAACCAGCGGGGGTGAGCGAGGGCGTAGCGGTGGGGCCATCTCGCCTCATGGACGGGTGCTGGGACGATGCTTGCTGCTTGTTCCCTGCCGGGCCGGTGGCGGCGTTGACGGCAGGCGACGGGGAATGACGAGGGCGCCCGCTGACGGGAGCCATCTGGGCGACGCGGGAAGCGAGGGCGGCTCAGCGCTCGGCGCGAACCCGGCGTGCGTCAGACATGGTCGCGACGGTCGGAAAAGAACAGGGCAACGGAAGACGAATTCCAGAGCACCCCTACCTGGCGCGCCAAATGTCAGATTTAGGGTTCCGGCAGACCCTTGAGGTTTGAACACTGGGGTGCGCACGGAGGTTTCGCCTTCTACCTACCTGTTCCTCGCCAACTCGCTAGGATCTAAACTACGAGAAGAACAACACAAGAGACACAGGGTTTATACTGGTTCAGGCCACCATTGTGGTGTAATACCCTACTCCAGTGTGTGGCATGGTGGATTGCCTCTTGGGCTGATGATGAAAAATACAAGGAAGAACAGCCTTGTGAGGGTCTGTTCTTATGGTGGTGTTGTCCCTTTAGAGGGGTTGATTCTAGCTTCCTATCTTATCTCCAGATTCCTATCCAGATGCCTCTACCTTGTGGGTGGCTAGTCCTATTTATAGGCGAAGGCCCTGGGCCTCTTCCCAAATATTGAGCGGGAAGGGCGCCAACAATTGGCCAATTTGAAGGGGAACATCTAGTACACTTATCCTGACTAAAGTTGGTCCTCGCCTGTCAAAGGATCTGGTGGTGACACCGACCTGGGCTCCACGGTGACCTCCATCATGCCGTTGGACTGGTCTTGGTCTTGTTGCATCGCAATGGATGCCTTTGCTTGATGCTCTCGCCTGCGCTCGCTCCCCTTGTACCAAAGAGGAAAGAAGGACACTGCGTGGGCTGGCGCCCTTGGTCGTCATGGCTTGCGTCATGGACACCTTGCGAGGTACCCCGCCTTGAACTCTCCGCCTCCTCATGAGCCAGCCTGACGAGGCCATTCCTGAGGAAGCTCCTTGTCGTCCGCCCCGCGAGGATTGGCCCCTCGCGAGGGTCTTGAGCTTTTGTTGATGAAGATGGGCCGTGCTGGGCCCCCTTTGAGCCACACCGCAGGCCGCAGGCAGGCAAGTCTGGGGACCCCCGTTCCTAGAACGCCGGCATGGAGGCGTAATCGAGCTTAATGCCCAGATTAACACACCAGTTTTCCTCCTCATCGGCTATGAAATTGAAGCCGTTGTCGGTGGTGATGCTGTGTGGAACACCATAATGGTGCGCAACACTGGATATAAAGTCTATCACTGGTCCGACTTCGGCCGTTTTAACTGGTTTGGCCTCTATCCACTTAGTGAATTTATCCACCATCACCAACAGATATTTTTTCTTATGGCTTCCTCCTTTAAGTGGTCCGACCATATCAATCCCCCAGACCGCGAAAGGCCAAGTGATGGGGATTGTTTGTAGAGCGGTGGGTGGCATATGGCTTTGGTTGGCAAAAAGATGGCATCCGACACAATGTTGGACAAGGTCCTATGCATCTGCTTGGGCCGTTGGCCAATAGAAACCTGTACGGAAGGCCTTGCTTACAAGGGCCCGAGCTGCGGCATGGTGACCACCAAGACCGGCATGAATTTCAGCCAAGAGTTGTCGTCCCTCTTCCTCAGAGATACATCTTTGAAGTACTCCGGTAGCGCTTTTCTTGTAGAGTTCTCCGTCGTGAACCTTATAGGCTTTCGAGCGTCGGACAATGCGGCATGCCTCATTCTGATCCTTAGGGAGTTCTCGCCTATTAAGATAGGCCAAGAATGGTTCGGTCCATGGGGCAATGACTGCCATGATAAGATGGGTCGACGGTGTTATTTCGGTGGCTGAGCCCCCGATGATATCGGTGTGTTCGGAATCTGGGGTTATAGTCGGATCTGGACTGGTGTTGTCGCTCTCCCCTTGCCACACCATGAATGGCTTGAAGAGCCTTTCCAGAAAGATGTTAGGTGGGGTGGGGTCGCAGTTGGCGCCAATGCGAGCAAGGACATCCGCCGCTTGATTACTTTCTCGAGCCACATGATGAAACTCGAGCCCCTCGAACCGAGTCGATATTTTGAGAATGGTGTCACGGTAAGCCGCCATCTTCGGATCCTTGGCATCGAAATCTCCATTTATTTGAGATATTGCGAGGTTTGAATCCCCGTGCACTTCCAGATGTTGTATGCCCATGGAGACAGCCATCCGAAGACCATGCAAGAAGGCCTCATATTCGGCTGCACTGTTGGAGTCTATGTATAATATTTGGAGTACGTACTGAACTGTATCTCAAGTGGGGGGTGTTAGTACAACGCCCGCTCCTAAGCCCGCTAGCATTTTTGAGCCATCTAAGTGCATGACTTAGTTGGAATATGTGTTGTACTCTTTAGGGAGTTCGGCCTCTATCCATTCGGCAACGAAGTCAGACAGTACTTGGGATTTAATGGCCCGACGTGGTTTGTATGTTATGTCGAATGGGAGGAGCTCAATGGCCTACTTGGCAATCTGGCCCGTGGCCTCCTGGTTGTTTATTATGTCATTGAGTGGTACTTCGGAGGCCACCGTGATTGAGCACTCTTGAAAGTAGTGTCGTAGCTTCCGGGATGCCATGAGGACCGCGTATGCTATTTTTTGGTAATGAGGGTACTGGGATTTGCATGGTGTGAGGACAGTGGATACGTAGTATACCGGCTTCTAAAGCGGCAATTTGTGTCCATCCTCCTCTCTTCAACGACGAGCACCGCACTCAAGACCTGGTGTGTTGCCGATATGTATAATAACATGGGTTCGCCGACATTCGGTGCGGCCAGGATTGCGTTGCTCGCTAAAAGAATCTTTATTTCTTCCAATTCCACGATTGCCACATCCGTCCACTTGAAGTGATCGGTGCGTCGGAGAAGGAAATAAAGTGGCAATGCTTTTTCTCCTAGTCTAGAGATAAAGCGCCTTAAAGCTGCCACACATCTGTCTAGTTTTTGGACACGTTTAAGGTCTGTTGGCGTAGCCAACTGTGACAAAGGTCGGATTTTAGTTGGGTTCACCTCAATTCGTCTATTGGAAACGATGAAGCCCAGCAGTTTTCCAGCGGGAACGCCGAAAACACACTTTTCCGCATTAAGCTTGACGTCATATGTACGGAGGTTGTCGAATGTGAGACGCAGATCGTCTATTAATGACTCGACGTGCCTCGTTTTGATGACAATGTCATCCACATACACTTCAACTGTCTTGCCGATCTGTTTCTCCAGGCATGTTTGAATCATGCGTTGGTAGGTGGCGCCAGCATTTTTGAGTCCGAAGAGCATTGTGCTGAAGCAGAACGGCCCATATGGGGTAATGACTGCTGTTGCAGCTTGCTCGGACTCCTTCATTTTGATTTGATGGTATCCGGAGTATGCATCGATGAAACACAGTGAGTCGTGTCCGGCTGTAGCATCAATAATCTGATCAATGCGAGGGAGGGGAAATGGATCCTTAGGGCATGCCTTGTTGAGGTATTTGAAATCGACGCATAGGCACCATGATTTATCCCTCTTTGGAACCATCACCAGGTTTGCCAGCCAGTCCAGGTGTTTTATTTCTCTGATGAATCCGATCTCGATTAACTTGGCTAGCTCCTCCCCCATAGCTTGTCGTTTGGGTTTGGAAAAGCACCACAGTGTTTGCTTGACTGGTTTATATCCTTTCAGTATGTTGAGGTTGTGTTCAGAGAACTTGCATGGGATTCCCGGCATATCAGAAGGGTGCCAGGGGAATATGTCCCGGTTCTCGTGCAGGAACTCTCATAGTGCAGCGTCAACCGTTGGGCCCAGTTGTGCCCCGATGGATGTTGTCTTCTTGGGGTCCGTCGGATGGACTTGAAATTTCACTATTTCATCTGCTGGTTTAAAGGAGGTGGATTTGGGTCGCTTGTCCAGGATCACATCATCCCTATCCACCGTGGAGCGTAGTGCAGTTAACTCTTCGGTCGCGAGGGCTTCAGACAATGCCTCGAGGGCCAGGGCTGTAGTTTTGTTTTTGGCGCGGAGTGCTATGTCTGGATCATTGGCAAGAGTAATAATACCATTGGGCCGGGGCATCTTGAGCTTTATATACATGTAATGAGGTATAGCTTGGAAGCGTGTAAATGCATCTTGCCCTAATAAGGTGTGATATCCACTATTGAAAGGGGCCACTTGGAAGGTTATCTCTTCGGACCGATAATTCTCCGGCGTGCCGAATACCACGCCGAGTTTGATTTTTCCCGCGCATCGCGCCTCCCGACTGGGAATGATTCCTCGGAAGGTCGCGCTACTTTGCTCAATGCAGCTCATGTCTATTTCCATTTTGTTGAGAATTTCCTCGTAAATGAGGTTTAGTCCGCTGCCATCGTCCATGAGCACTTTGGTAAGCCGAAAGCTGTCCACGGTTGGACCGAGGACCAAAGCGGCTGGTGCCCGGACTGTCTTGAAATTTTGTTCGTCACCGGCATTGAAAGTTATGGCCGTGTCGTCCCAGGGGTTTATTGCTGCTAGTTGGCAGACTTCAGTGAGGCTGTGGAGTGCACTTTTGCGCCTATTGTTTGAGGCGAAAGTCTTGAAGACTGTCAATACTCTGAGGTCGTCGTCTTCCGTGGGGTGTTGCTGTACGGTATTTTTGGTGAGGAGATCCTCGCCGCTCTTGGCCACTTGCCCGAGTATCCAACATGCTGTAAGGCTGTGGGTTGGTATGGTATCCCGTGTTGTGTGTATTTTGCATGGCCTATCGAGACATCCCTCCAGAATGGTTCCACGCCCCGTAATGGGCTTCGATTTCTTTACTATTGGATCGGGCGACCCATGAGGGTGCATCCTTTTTGCCCAGACGAGGGGTTGAGTGGAAACTGGTGGCTCCCAGGGAGCTACCTGAGTTTTCCAGGCGCTTTCCGTTGCGCAGTACTTCTGTACTTTGGTTGCCAAGTTAGCAAAGTGTAATACGCGACGATGGTTAATGGCATTGTGGAGTCCCTCGTTCGTGCAATTGTTGTAGAATAGTGAGATCGCATCTTCGTCGCGGCAATCTTTGATCTTGTCTTTGACAAGGAGGAATCTTGCCCAAAAGTGATGGACCGTTTCTTGCGACTGTTGTTGTATGTACATAAGATTGCATGTATCTGGATGGGTGGGTGGTTTAAGTCCGAACCCTGACCCAATTTGGGATTTGGAGTTTGAGAAACTTCCGAACTTAATAGTTCGGGCTCCGTGATACCAACCGATTTTTTAGGCCCGTTATCCGATTCTAGGTTCGGAGGGTAGGGCGTGTTGTTTTGTAGACGGGTATCTGGATCTTCAAGCCCGGAAATCCGAACATAGTTTGTCCTCAAAATAGAGGGAGAGTTGTTGTTTCGCTCCTCGATTACCGCTACCTGATGGGTGATCGGTGGAGATTTGATTTCTCTCTGGTCGGGTTTAAGCCCAATCCGATCATAGTCTGTAGCGACCCCCAGGGCGGCGATGCGATCAAGGAGTTTGTCTAAAGACGACAACTCCATTGGATCCATCCGTTTGGAGTGTTCGTAGTCAACACGGAGGCGATTTTCGATGACCCGAGAGTCATCATTGGCTTGACGGCCGAACGAGTGGTCATGGTAAAGCCGCCCAACCAGACGGTTTGACCTGGGGCCAGGCCTCCTCCGAAGGTGATACTATCCTTGACAACAAGGCGAGCCATCAATCCCGTCTTAGACGCCACAGCGGAACTCTCAATGAAAGCACCAATGTCGATGTCAAAACCTGCGGATCTCGGGTAGGGGGTCCCGAACTGTGTGTCTGAGGTTGATGGTAACAAGAGGCGGGGGACATGATGTTTACCCAGGTTCGGGCCCTCTTTATGGAGGTAATACCCTACTTCCTGCTTGATTAATCTTGATGATATGAGTATTACAAGAGTTGATCTACCACGAGATCGTAATGGCTAAAACCCTAGAAGTCTAGCCTGTATGATTATGATTGGCTCTATGTACTAAGCCCTCCGGTTTATATAGACACCGGAGGGGAATTGGGTTGTACAAAGTCGGTTACAGAGAAAGGAATCTTCATATCCGGGCGCCAAGCTTGCCTTCCACGCCAAGGAGAGTCCCATCTGGACGCAGGTGAGAGTCTTCAGTCTTCTATCTTCACAGCCCGTCAGTCTGGCCCATGTCAACAGGCCGGACGCCCGAGGACCCCTTAATCCAGGACTCCCTCACCCCGTCTTAGTTTATAGGCCCCCTTCGTATTTAGTGTAAAATTTTGACCATATATTTACCTGAGAAAATGTCAATATGTGTCACCAAAAATTATACCATTGGAAATTATGTTCAAATACAAATCCAACGATAATCTTTAGTGACATGCATTAACATTTTGTTAGTTAAATCTATGGTCAAAATTTGATACTACAAAATACGATGGGGACTAGTAAACCAGGACAAAGGTAGTACTTGCTCTTAGGCTAACCATAGTGTTACTAGTCTAAGCTACTTCCCACTATGACTAGCCCTGGCTACAACAACAACAAAATGATGCAGGTGATCACATGAGAAAAAAAATACTAAATTTCTTTCAGTATAGTGCTTAGATGCAGTTGTCAACACTACACTTGTCATCGTAACTTGGGAATTTACGAAACAATTGAGCTCCGTTGTGGTTCACATTTAATAGGAAAGGAGTTTCACCTCAATGAGTAGCTTCTCCATGCTCAGAAATCATCTAATGAATCCAACAACATGATCCAGATTGTGGCTCATATATTCTATTGCCAAGATCTTCACTGTGCGCACAGACTGGGTCAAGCTTGTGGGAATCATTTTCTGCATGACAGTCAAGCATACATAAATAAAAATAATAACTAAAATTCTGAATTTCGAGAAGAATAAGGACGAGAAGAAGGAGAAGAAGAAGAAGAAGAGTGTTGTAACTAAATGATTATGGATCCAATGAAAAGTTCGGAGAATTTGGCAGACGAGTAGGCCAAAGCTGTCAATTTTGGTGGGTCAATGACCCTGATTTTTGTTGGAACTTCAAGATATATACAAGCAATCTCTCAAGGAAAGGCGCATTCTCAATGACCATATCATGAAACAGCTCAACTGATCTCTTCCCAAGTAATGTCTTGCTGCAGGGCCAACAAGACACATAAATTCATCCGAGATTCTTTGAGGCGATGTGGAGGCTAATGAACTCATGGGTCTGCCGAAGACAAAGTTACTCGAGTGCAATACAATCGCGAAGCAGGTGCTCCATAGCATCTTTTGAGATGCAATGTCAAAGAGGTCGAGCTGCTTGAGTTGAGCGAGAAGAAGAGCGGGTGCGACCTTATTCTGGGGAAAATAGTAGGAGCTGAATCTAGTGCGGCCCAGCGTTGGCACGGGGCGAAGCACGGACGACGACAAAGAGCGACATTGTCCACCTTCCAACCTGAGCTCCCGGAGCTTATCTAGGGCAGGGGATAAGAACCACTTGTCGGAAATGGCTTGGACCTTGCAGTTGGTACTGAACATGCGAATGTCATGGTGTCTAGCTAGCCTAGGGTGTGATGCAAGGATCCTGGAGACTACGGCCATGTGTTTGCAATCCTCGCCGCAGAGGCAGCTATCGATGATGAGGTTGAGGGGGACATAGTGCCAGAGGGGCAACCACCACTGGGAGAGCAGGGTGGTCTGCACGACAGATTTGTGGGGAGGAGAGCGATGATGGTAAGCAACATGTCTTCAGAGAGGCCGTTGATGAAGTCCAGGATCGCCGGATGTGGTTTAGGCTCGAGCCGCCTCCGCTTGTTGGCTGCCTTGTCGTCAATCTTCGCCAGTGACAACACCGGTGTACATGTGGCCTGGTGTGTATTGTGTGCTGGGTGTGCACGAGTGTGTTCTTGCGTGCATATCATGAAGTGGTGTAGTGTGTGCATTGTAGTAGAGTGTGTATTAACACGGAAGAAGTGTGCACTCAATTAGTAGTGCGCGGGGTGCTATCGCGAGTAGTTATAGTTTGTGTATTTCACCCCGTGTCAAATGGGCCTCTAGTTTATTTATTTTCACCCACTTCCACATGGGCCAGCACATGCAGATAGAGAACACGAGCTGGCAGGGCACCATGTAGATTGGTTGACTGGTCAACTAAATAATAAACGGAGCTATACGCTGACCCAGTGACCATATAATCCCTTGATAAAGAGAGATTGTGTGAGAGGGGAGGCCCGTGATAGATAGAGAGAGAGAGAAAGAGATACTCCCTCCGTTCGTTACTATGGTGCCTATAATTTTTGGAAAAAGCAAACTTTTGAAACTTTGACCAAGTTTACAAAGAAATAACTTATATTTACAATACCAATGATATATTATATGAACTACATCTTGTGATGAATCTAATGATCATTTCGGTGTTCTTATCCACATATCGGATATACCTGTTCAAACATTTGTGAGGTTTGACTTTTCAAAACTTCCATATGTTATGGACCTGAGAGAGTACCTAACTAGAGAGACAATGTTGTAGGGTGAACCCCTAAGATGGATCTTTTCACACTTGGAGGGGAAAAGAGGAAGAACACCAAGAACACAAAGAGGAATTCACTCCAACAATACCAAGTTACACATCCACTAGAATAGCAACACAAGATCCACAAGTCACAAACACAATCAAAGGAAATATAAAATTGCAGAGTTCTTCCCACTCCTAGGAGATTGGGTCTTGATGATGGTAGTCTTATCCAAGATGGAGGTCTTGAAATCCACAAGTGGATCCTCTCCAAAGAGGTATTGATCTCCAATAGAGGTGGTAGAAGGAGCAAACCTCACAAATATCTCATCTAATCTTTGCTAACCATAAACATAACCCTAGGTATAGAATATATAGGCTTGGGGTAGAAGTAGAAGAAGGGGGGATCCAAAACTGCATCTCAGCCGCCCATCCTGTAGAGCCCGTGCGCACGGTACACGCCTATGCGCAAGGGGTGCTATAGCCGTAGCTCCCTGTGTAGCCCGTGGGCACGGGGTCTTGGGGGACCGTGCGCACAGGGTCTCCTAGGATTTCCTGTCCACCTGCTGTAGTGCTTCGTCTTGCTCCCTGGGGCCTTGGGGTGGTCCTCCTTCTCCTTGGTAATGTTCCCGAGCTCCTTGGTGGTGTTCCTCTTCGTACCTAAGGAGGCATAGAGTATTTTGGTGAGATAGCAACCAAGTTCCACTTATATACATATGCATGTCAACTAGGAAGGAGTTCACCTTGGTTTCTATTGTACATGCTCTAGCTCTTGTCATGGGTCCACATGGGCTTGATGTGTTGGTGTAGAGTCCATGGGGATGATGGAAGGATGCTCAACATCATCTCCCCCCTCTGGGAGAGATCCGTCCACGGGTCATGATCTTCATCACCAAGGTAATTGGCCAAATCTTAGATGTTGAAGATGTCGCTTACGTTGTACTTGCCACGAGGAAGGTCAATCTTGTAAGCATTGTTGTTGTAGCGTGCTAGCACCTTGAAAGGTCCGTCGGCTCGTGGAAGTAGCTATGACTTGCGCTTGTTGGGGAAGCGCTCCTTTTGAAGATGAAGCCATACAAGATCTCCCAGTTGGAACATCATTGGTGTCTTGTTGATATTGAGCTTGTTGGAGAGCAATGTACTTGACGCTCGATTGTTGCCCTTGTATCTTCATGCATCTTCTTGAGAGAACTTTCCCTTGCACTTGCATCCATGTTTGTGCGTTCTTGGAGCGGTAGAGGTAGAATATCCAATGGGGACAATGGGTTGAAGCCGTAGACTACCTCGAAGGGGGACTTGCCGGTAGTTGTGTGTCAGGCTCGATTATAGGCGTACTTGGCGATGGGTAAGCACTCCTCCCACTCCTTGATGTTCTTCTTTATCAACACATGAAGTAGAGTGGAGAGCGTCCAGTTGGTGACTTTGGTTTGGTCATCGGTTTGTGGGTGGTATGCCATGCAGAACAGAAGCTTGATGCCGAGCTTGGCACAAATTGTCTTCCAAAAGTAGCTGAAGAACTTGACGTCGCGGTCCGATACTATTGTCCTTCGCACTCCATGCAACCTCAAGATTTCCCTACAAAAAAGATTTGCAACATGTGAAGCATCGTCTATCTTATTGCATGGGATGAAATGTGCCATTTTGGAGAATCGGTCCACAACAATAAAGACAGAATCCTTTCCATTGTGAGTTCTAGGCAAACCAAGAACGAAATCCATACTAATATCCTCCCATGGTTGATATGGAATTGGAAGTGGCATATGTAAACCATGCGATTGAGCTTTGGACTTAGCTTTGCGGCATGTAGAGCATTTTTTTGTGAAGCGTGCCATGTCGCGGAACATCTTTGGCAAAAAGTTCTTGAAGGAGAGTGTGGTGATGGTCATGTCGCGATTGAAATGTCCCATGAGTCCACCTCCATGAGCCTCTTGCAAAAGCAACAAACGAAGAGAAAACTCAGGTATACAAAGTTTGTTAGCACGCATAAGGTAGTCATCCTTGAGATAAAATTTCTCCCAACAAGTGTGAGTAAGGCATTTGGCATAAGGTAGTGCAAAGGAAGTATCATTCAGATAAAGATCTTTAATATGCTCGAAGCCAATAACATTTAACTCAAGTTGAGTAACAAGCATGCATATGCGGTAAAGAGCATCTGCCACTACATTTTCTTTGCCTTTAATGTACTTGATCACATAAGGGGAAGACTCAATAAATTCACTCCATCTAGCATGCCGATTATTCAACTTAGTTTTACCTTTAAGGTACTTTAGAGTCTCATGATCGGTATGTATGACAAATTCATGTGGGCGAAGATAATGTTCCCAAACATGTAATACTCGCACTAAAGCATACAATTCTTTCTCATATATAGGATAGTTAAGTTGAGCACCGGAGAGTTTTTCACTAAAATATGCAATCGGCCACTTTTCTTGCATGAAGACCCCGCCAATTCCATGACCACTAGCATCACAATGGACCTCAAAAGTTTTGGTGAAATTGGGTCATGGAAGAATTGGAGCATGTGTAAGAAAATATTTGAGCTCATCAAATGCGGTAGATTGGAATGTTCCCCCAAAAAAGGTGCATTTTTCTTACTCGAAGCATGCAACGGTGGGACAATAGTGCTAAAATCTTTCACAAAGCAACGATAGAAAACAGCTAGACCGAGGAAACTACGCACATGTTCCAAATTAGTGGGTGGGGGCCAAGTTTTAATTGCTTCTATTTTAGACTCATCTACATAAACTCCCTTGGAAGACACAACAAAGCCCAAGAAAACTATCTTGTCAACACAAAAAGTGCATTTCTCCATATTTGCATAGATACGCTATTTTCTAAGTGTTTGCAAAATGGCCCTAATATGATTCACATGCTCTTTGAGGGATTTTCTAAACACAAGAATGTCGTCAAAATAGATACAACAAACACACCAATGTAAGGACAATGCACATAATGCATGAGTCACATGAAAGTACCTGGTGCCTCCGATAAGCCCATAGGCATGACTAACCACTCATACAAACCAAACTTTGTTTTGAAAGTGGGTTTCCATTCATCACCCTCTTTTATGCGGATTTGATAGTAATCACTTTATAGATCAATTTTTGAGAAAATAGTGGCACCGCTAAGCTCATCTAACATATCATCGAGGCGTGGAATGGGATGCCTATAGAGAACGGTGATAGCATTGATAGGTCTACAATCGGAACACATGCGAAAGCTACCATCATGTTTTGGCACAAGAATGACCAGAACGACACAAGGATTCAAACTTTCATGCACATGTCCATGGTCTGTGAGATGTTGGACTTGCCTTTGTATTTCTTTGGTTTCATCGGGGTTGACGCCTTATGGAGCCTTGTTAGGAAGAGGTGCTTCGGGGATGAGGTTGATCCGATGTTCAATGCCGTGAAGAGGAGGAAGACCGGGAGGTAACTCAGCGGGAAAGACATCCGCGAATTCCTACAACACGTTGGACAACACTAGAGGAAGAAGATTAGTAGTGTTGGTCGTTGCTACCTCATCTTTGGACACTAGGACATAGTGGATGACACTCGATGGGTTCTCACACACTTCTCTCATCTCTCTTTTTGTGTCTAGGAGGATTACTTTTTTCTCTCTTGGGGACAGGCCGCTCAATTTTGGCTTGTGGCGCTCACTCTATTTGTGGTGGTTTACTCTCTCACTAGTATCTCCATGATGGGTGGATTCTCGCTTGTCGGTATTCACTTGGCTTGGAGACATAGGTCGTAGCACGTACTCCGTTCCCTTCAAGTTGAAGCTATAGTGGTTCTCCCATTGTGGATGATATCACGGTCGAAATGCCAAGGTCTCCCCAAGAGGATATGGAACACGGACATGGGAACCACATCACACTCAATGTTGTCCTTGTAGGCGCCGATCTTTAAAGAAATATGCATGGTGTGCTCCTGTTGGGTTGCATCGCCGTATTGAGATGCTTGACATGGATGATGTAGCGGTGGTTGTTGTTATTGATCCATGGTGTCTCGTTCATGGTGTCGCACTTGCTCACGTGCTCGAACGCATTTTTCTAGGCCGTTGCCATGGAACATGTTTTCTTGTGCTTGGCGGTCTTAAGTGTTCACGCATCAAGGAGGACTCGCATCGGAAGACGAGTAGGAAGACGAGTGGAGACTTGAGTGACACCGTCTTGGTGAAGAAGTTGAGGAAGATGCGCGGCTGACGACCATGTTGCGGAATTCATCCATTTGTTTGGAGAGCTTGACGTCTAAATAGTCCCGTTGTCATGCTTATGACTGTCGTAGGTCGGTGGCGAGTTGTTCGATGTGTTCACCCAAAGCTTCACTCTATTGATATAAAGACCGTTGCGCGATGAAGAAGTGATTCTTGGTGACATAGTTGCGTTCACTATCTTTTTCCTCGAAGAGAGGGTTCTCCAAAGAACAAGGCCTATCCATCATGTGGAAGTAGTGGTGAGTAGGAAAATGAGAGAACAAAACCATGGTTACCTTTTCCGAAGATTGTGGATGCAAAAAGTATGATCCCACATGATGCTATAATAGGAGAATTGGTACTTGGTATTGTTTCTCACACCTACAACTAAAAGGCTTATGGAGGAGCTCGATTAGGAAGTAACACAAATAATTCAAGCAAATGTTAGTCAAGATGTTGACAAAGTTGAGAAAATTCACAAAACGCAAGTAAGACAAACAGATCAACAAGAATATCGCTAGGAACACACACACGAAAGATAAAAGGGATCCGCACAACCAAGGAGTGAGCTCTAAGATGTGTATCCACGAAAATGCTCTCGTTGTACAGATATTAGAGAGACGGTAGCTCGATTGTTCTAATGGGCTAGATACGCTAGTGCACCAACTCAGAAGAGAAAACGTGATGTAGGGAGGATCCTTATGGGGCCGATCTTTCACGTTTGGAGTGGATCCTACAGGGAAACACGATGAACGAGCGGAAGAACGCGAGGAAAAACACGGAGAGGAACAAGAGAAACTCTCAACCGACAAGTATCGATCACACAAGGGCTAGATTATTGAACACATAAGGTAGCACAAGATTCAAAATCAACAAAGGAAAGATACAAAGGTAGCCGTTCTTCTCCGAGAGGAGGTCTTGAATCCACGAGGGGATCTTCCCGTAAAGGGGTCTTGAATCCAAGTGGATCTTCTCCGTAGAGGCCGCGGTCTCTCACGAGGAGGAGATCCGATGGATGAGCGAGGCTCTATCTCACAAATGAGCTAAATCAACGCTAACCTTAACTAGGAGGAGGTGGAGGAGTATATATAGTCTAGGTGATGAAAGGGTAAGTGGCGTCGGCCCAACACACGGGCGGACGCACAGGCGTCGGACGTCCTAAGGACGTCGGTCGTTCGGAGCTTCAGGACGGTCCGGACGTCCAGAGATGTCGGACTTCCGTAGTTTCGGCTCGGGTGCTGGTCGTTCGGTCGTCCGGTGGCGTCGGTCATCCGTGGCCGTGGGAGTCGTCGGACGTCCGGTCCTGGTCGGACGTCCGGCCGCTGTAGCATGCGTTGACCTAGTTTCCTTGGGCTAGCGTGACCTTCAGGGGCCGGACGTCCGGGCTGGACCGGTCGTCCGGTGGCTGTAGCTTCGGGCAGCTTCGTCTCTTGGTCCTTGTACTTGGCGTCCTCGCTAGCTCTTCCGTAGGACGTGGTGGCTTCGTGGCTTTCCTCCAAGTACCTGATCATGCATAGAACACACGTTGGAGGTAGTAGCCATGTCTCACATGTAGAAAGTGAAGGTTCGGAAAGGAGCGAGTTCACCTTGTGTCCAATGGCGTCTAGTTGAGGTCTCGTCATAAGTCCTCTTGGGGTTTGGAGAGTAGTCGGAGTGTACATGGGGATGAACGTGGGATGCTCCGCATCATCTCCCCCCTTGGGAAATATCCGACCTCGGATCGTGATCCTCATCACCATGGAAACGGTTGGTGTAGACGGACTTGTAGTTGGACGAAGTTGAAGACATGGCGCAATCCAAGTAGTCCAGGGTGTCGCCGGAGTGATAGACATGCAAAAAGAGCAAACACAAGCAACACTTGTAAATACAATGGTTAGCGCACACAAAGTGTCCATCATGTAAGAATGAGTCCGTTCGGCAAGATTGGTCCTGACAAAGCGTATGAAGCTTATCAAGATGATCTAGAATGAGATGCAAAGCATTCATGGGAGGAAATGCAATCATTGTGCACACAAATGTGTTGCAAATATGATCAATGCAACCACGATGCAAAATGATGTCATAGTGAGACGGTTTATCAATAGCATGAATATGGCAATGGATGCTCAACATGTGTATGTTATCATGCAATTGATGGAAGGCAATGTGATCATCATGCATGAAGATGCCATCAAGGAAGATCACAACAAATTTTCTAAGGAAGTGAACAAGCTCATATATCATGGATGACATGGAAATAGATTCAACAAGACAAGCATAATGTGAGTAAATCCATGCATGGAGTGCAAACTTGTGGTGAGTATGATATGTCCATCGAGCATGACATGTATGAGCACAATCAACAAATATGGAGGTGTTGGTGTACCAAAGCTCGATGTCGAGGCATGAGTTGAGTTCCGAAGGTGCATCCAATAAGTGCGAGCGCTCCTCAATGTGAAGGTCCATGTAGCCAATCTCCAATGTTGTCCCTCCGTTCATGAGATGTATCATGTAGACAACAAGAAGGAAACAACAATGAAAGAGTGACCCATCCAATATGTGTATTTGAGGATGGCTCAAAGAGAAGGAGTTCACCTCAAGAAAGTTCCCAAAGATGTTGGAGTTGTACATCATGTATGCCTTCACATAACCAATATGTCGCATAACGGCACCGCCTTGTGAATCCTCCAAAACGAAAGAACATGATAAACACTCGGAAAAACAAATGAGGTTAGCAAAAATGCAAAACCTATCACTCGAGTGGTAAGATACCCAACAAGTGTATGCATCATGCTCATCATAAGAAAGTACAAGGGAGTATTGCATAGTATGGAGGCATATGATGCAAGAACAACCAAATACAAGAGGCTCAATCAAACAAGCATGCATCACAAGTAAAGTGTCCGAGTCTCCAAGATCAATAAGCATAGCAAGTTGGCACTCAATACAAGGTGATATGTGAGGTGCAACTAATGGAGACAAGAGACAATGATCATGGAAAATCAAGTGAGAGGCATGAACATATATGTCATCAACCCAAGAAAGCAAATAAGAGTGGAACATGGGTGATGCAACCAAGCAAGCAATCATAGCAATCAAGTCAAGCAAGCTAGTAGTGCGAAGATGCAACATACTAGGAGGAATCATGGCAAGCATGTCATGTGTGAAAATAGTGGGCATGAATAATTCACATGTCATAGCACAAGCATGAAAGCAAGATATGAGTAAAGTGCCATCAATGTATTAGCGAGAGACCATATGTAAATAGCAATGGGGCATCATGACTCTCCCAACACAACAAGCATCAATAACATGGGGCACATGATAAATATGGCAATAGCAACAAGGATCTCCACCAAGCATGCAAATACACATAGGAGTATCATAATGGTGAATCATGGGTAGATGCAAGCAATGGTCACAATTGCATGTCAAAGGCATAAATATAACATGCAAAGTGAACATGGGAAAATGAGCATAAGGTGACAAGTGGTAAATAGCCCATAGCCGTGTGAGAGCCAAGTAAAAGAGATGCGCGTAGTCCTTACGCGAAGGGAGCGACGATCCACATTCCTCTTGGATGCTCTAGACCATGACGCCTAACCGTCTGGAAGAAGCACAGTCTTCAAAGGTAACAAGCATAGAATCCACGCAGGATTAATCTCTTTAGTGATGCTCAATCACTTTCGGTTTGTAGGTGTTGGGTTTGGGTTTTCCTCACTTGATGATTTTCGCTCAAATTCCTCGGAGGATGGGATGCTCTCAAATGACAAGTGTCAGTTTCTCTCGGAGCAGCCAACCAGCTAGTGGTTGTAGGGGGCGGCTATTTATAGCCTAGGGAGCAGCCCGACATGATAAGACATAAATGCCCTTCAATGATATGACCGTAAGGTGGGTAGATATTTTGGGACAGCTGGCGCATAGCACAACAATGGTCGGAAGTTCGACTCTCAAATTCCTCAGGGCTATCATGTTCCTTACTGTGTAGGCAATCCACACTGGCGAATTCCTAACTCCTCAGTCAGAACAAATTCCTCAGAGACCAGAAGAACTTCGTCTCTGTCACTGAAGAATATGACTGAACTGTATGAGATTTCCAATGGCTTCACTCGAAGGGATTGGTAGGTGTAGGATTTTGAGTTGAGCATCACTTGGAATTTTTTCTTTAGTATTTCCTCGACCCCCTTTAACAGTACGGTGTTTCCTATGACTCAAGAAAGAGAAAATGAAACTATAAAAACAAAATTCTTCACGCTTCATGTTCCTCGAATGATTGCCAAGTCTTCAAGGTCACACCAATTTCTTCACTCTCAAAGTCTTCATAAAGTCTTCAGAAATCCAAAGTCTTTAGTTGAAGAACTTCATTTTTAGGGGTCGACTTTCTCTATAAATATCAAACTCCTCATAGACTTATAGACCTGTGTACACTCACAAACGCATCAGTCCCTTAACCTATAATTCTTCAATACACCAAAATCACTAAGGGGCACTAGATGCAATTACAATCTCCCCCTTTTTGGTGATTGATGACAATATAGGTTAAGTTTTCAACGGGATAAATATATGAAGTGTAAATACTGATGTTGAGGAATTTGATTACAAGATATAGAAGAACTCCCCCTGAAGATGTGCATAGTGAGGAATTTTGCTTTTGAAGCAATGCACACTTGAAGAGTATAATCATGGAGATCTCCCCCTATATCTTGTATTTCATACACGCATTTGACATATAATATGAAGAATTTGAAATGCATGATCAAATATGGTGATTGATGTAATTCAGCATGCGTGCATTAACATTAATGAGGAATAAGCATGCAGAAGAACTCAGCAAAAGTATCAGGCCACCATAGAGTTTAAGATTACAACTTGATCCAGCAAAGTCATCAAAAGAACGAGAGTTGTAACTTAGAAAAAAACGCCCATATAAGATAGACCCGCTTGAAGACTAACTCAAATTTCTCCCCTTTTGTCATCGAATGACCAAAAGGGTTGAAAAATGAGGACTAACGCCCCTGAAGAATATCATGATGATGGAGGGGCGCCAGCGTTGTTGGGGTCTTGAGTCGTTGTAGGGCCTGCCGCAGTGTTGTCCAAGTCTTCAAACTCATCTGTGTCGCTTGATGAAGAATATGAACTGGCAACGAAGGAAGGAACCTTAACCTTCTTGAATCGCTTCGGTGGAGGAGCAGACCAGTCAAAATCTTCCTTGAAGCCCATTTGCTTCAGATCTTCTTCACCATAGAGATGTGACAGAATAGCCCAGGTGCGATAAAACACTTCATGGAGGTAGTAATGGTTTTTCTTCACTACATTATGTGTAGAGGTCATGTTGTGAAGAATAGAGCCAAACTGAGACTTAACCCATTTGTGGTTTTGATCCACCTTTTGGTGAAGATGAAGAAGCAGCTCACGGTCAGTCATCACACGAGGAGCAGTGGCTTGATGATTTGGCTTGGATGCATTTGCATCAGAATCATGAGTGGCAGAGTCATCATTGGTGGAATAAGATGCAGCTTTACGGAATTGACCATCCAATGGACGAATGCCTTCATCGATAACAGCTGGTGCCTTGCCCTTCTCATCAGCTGAGGCATATGTCCGCTTGAGGACTTCAATCGGGGGCAAGTAGCTGAGGTGATTCTTAAAGTCAGCTTTGTAGTTGAGTGAATACCTTGTTCTGAGGAATCTCATAATCCAAGGAGCATAAGGCTTCAGCTCAAACGGTGAAAGTGCAACATTTGCCAGCGTCCTCATGAAGAAATCATGATAATTGATAGGGATGCCATGCATGATGTTGAAGAGCATATTCTTCATCATCCCAATAATTTCCTCATCGGATGAGTCATGGCCTTTGATAGGACTCATAGTCTTCGTCAGAATGCGATACATGGTTCTTGGCACATACATCAATTCCTCACGAGGAATTTGGTCCTTGGGGCTTGACCAAGCTTTAGAGGATTCATGAGCACTTGCATGTAATGAGCAGTGATTTCAGGCTCATCGTACAGACAACGAGCACCGTCAGGTGGAGCACTAATTGGCAGGGCACGAAGCAATTCAGAGGCTGGTGCCTTGTAGTGAGTGTTTTCGGTCATCTAGTCCAACACCCAAGAGTTGATATCATCAGCATCACCTGTGATATGCAGCGTTGCATAGAGCTGAAGAATGAGCTCTTCATTCCAGTCAACTATGTCTGAGAAAAAGTTGAGCAAGCCTGCATCATGAAGCATACTGAGGACTTGAGAGAAGCATGGCATTGATTCCATGTCCATGTGATGAATATGCTCGTGGTCGAAGACTTTGTCCTTATTGAACAACAGTGAAGAATAGAAGTTGGCCTGGCTGGCAGTCTAGAAATGCTTCCTTCTAAGACGAGCATTGTCATAAGAGTTGAAGTCAGTGAAGAACACATGCTCGCCGAAGAAATAATCAGCCTTGAATTTTTGCTTCTTTGAGAAGGGATTCTTTGGCTTGGGCTGAGGAGTGTCAGTCAATTGCATCATCACCTCAGGAATCACAATCTCAGGATGCACAGACTGAGGAATTTCAGGCTGTTCTTTAGCTGCAGCCTGGGTCTTTAATTCTTCATTTACAATCTCTTCAGCACTAGTGGCTGGCATTTCTTCATGGACAGACAAGGTTGCATGAGGTTCTTCAGATCCCATTTGTACTTCACTAGCAGCTGGGTACTGAGGAATTGCTTGGAGTGGAGTGAACATTGGAGAGTTGGGGTGCTGAATTTCCCAAAAGTCATCATTTAGCACAGGTGTGGTACAGCCAATGTCCACATCCTCATTTTCCATTTCTACAACACCGGCCTCTTCAGCAGTGAACTGAGGCATAGGCGAGGAGACAACTGGTGTTGAAGGGATTTCATCGACTTCAATTTCTTCATCCAACTGCTCTACCGAAGCTGCAGAAGGATTCTCTTCATCGGATTCGCTTGGAATCAATAATCTTCACCAAAAGTAATAAGGTCCTTTGATGGCATGAATGAGATAGGAACGGCATCAATTGGGTTATGAAATGAGCCTGTCAAAGGCTTCATCTTCTTCGAAGCTGAAGAATTTGATGAAGTTGATGCCTTTCTTTTCTTCACAGCTGCACGCTCTGCAGCCTTGGTCTTCTTCGCATTTGATGCAGATGGAAGGATTGGAGATGGTGTAGGCGTAGGAGGTGCAGAGGACTTTGGTTCAGTTTCTTCAGGCGCAACTGATGCAGTTGCCCTGACTTCTTCACTTTCTTCAGGCGCACCACTAGTGGATGCCCTGGCAATTTCTTCAGCGGCTGGAATGGAGTCATCAGCCCTGGTACTTTCATTTTCTTCAGCAGCCTGCTTGTCATCAGTGGTGCTGGCATGTTCTTCAGTTGGCTGAGCAGATGCTCCAGCCGGTGTAACTTCAATGTGCACAGGAGCAGCATCACTTGAAGTCAATTTCTTCGCCAGATTCACGAACAGGACCTTGGCACCCTTCCAATCAGCATAGTAGTGATTGAATTCATCACTCAGTTGCTTGATTTCAGCTTGCAAGGCAATGAGTTGACCAGGGTAAGAGTGAGGACATTGTCCTTTAGGTAGCGCTGCTTCTTGTACTGCGCTTTCTTCAGTCTTCTGCCTTCTTCAAATTTCCACTTTTCTTCCTCAATGAAGGCAGTCAGAACATGACTCTGGCCAGGAGTGAGGTTCATCTCCAGCAAAGGCGTGTTAGGGTCCTTGTGCCATAGGTCAATGAAGTCGAGGATCAACTTTGGATCCTAGCGTCCCTGGCCTGCCTGTCTCTGATGATTTCGACAAGTTCTTCATCATCAACCTCATCGTCATTAGAGGGCACTTGGAAGGCGACCTGCTTCTTGTGAGGACTTGGTCGAAGGCCTCGTCCAGCAGTGGCCTTTGTCTTCAGCAGAGAGGGGCCAGCTGAGGAACTTGCAGAGGCTCCTGAGGCAATTGAGATGCATGTAGTCCTTTGGCACGTGGCGAGATGCACAGGTGCAGAGGATTTGGTCGGAGCAGCAGAAGACTTTGCTGGAGGAGCTGAGGACTTTGAAGGAGGAGGAGCAGTTTGAGGAATTGGCCGTGAGAGCTTTGAAGAATCTGGCCTTGAGGGCATTGCTGAGGAACTTGGCCGTGAGGGCATTGAGGGAGAAGCACTTGACTTATGCGCAGGCTTCTTAGGCATCGCCTTCTTTGGCTTACTAGCAGAGGCCTCAGCAGCGGTAGCAGCAGCAGCAGAGTCTGCATTGAATTTCCTCACTGCTTCCTTTGCTTGCTAGGCCAGCTTGGCCTGGCGCTTTGCCCATTCATCAGCATAGTCCTCACCGCGCTTGAGGCTGGTGGGATCTGCCAATTGGCCTAGTGCCAATGGAGGTCTTGAGCATGGAGGGTTGAGTGCGAATTTCTTCATATACTTGGGAGTAACATACATGTACTCCCTCCATTCCCGTGCCCATCTCCTCTCTATCCTTTGTATGTGCACCTTGTGCTGATTTTTGTCCTCCTTGCCAAATTTGGCCTCATCAGGAGTGCAGTATCCAGCATAAATGTCCTCAAGGATTTCAAAAGCAGTATTGACCTCAGGCCTCTTTCCACCCTTCTGTGGCTTCTTACCTTCAACCATTTTCTTCAGCCGAGGAATATGAACAACTGAAGTTTCTGAAGAGGTGTGCAACTTGTCTTCGAGGAACGCTGCAAATGAGTTAAGTTAATGAGAACCTAGTGATTCAACAGCGGACATTTGTACCTGTGAACAGAGTATAGTTGCGAGGAATTTGGAGAGGTCATATGTGTTCTCAGAAGGTTTTTCAAAAAGAATAGGTTTGAGGAATTTGACCAGATGAGTCTTGAAGAATTTCACTAAGCGTTCTTTGTCTTAGGTTCCAGAGTTGTATAGATTGAAAATGCACACAATTGAGGAATCTTGAAGAAAATCATTGCTTAGAGAAATGAATCAAGAGCAGATGACATGTGAGGTGTTCATGTGTGTGAAGATTTGAAGAATAAACAACTTTGAAGATTTTCAAGAAAACATATGAATCAAAGAGGGTTGTAAAAGTAACTTTTAATTACCCAAGTTGAAGAACACAACGAACTGGGAAGTGTAGATGTGAAGTTCGTCAGTTCAGATCTTCCAGGCCCTACCTCAGCAGAGGAAGACGGCTACGGCGGCGGCGGAGTGAATAAATCCGCAACCGGCACGAGTACAACGGCGACGAGGTTGAGGCAGTGAAGCTCTTCCTCACCAGCGACGATGACGTAGCGGCGGCGCTAGGGTTTGGGGAGCTCGAGCGGGGGTGAGAGCGAGTGGAGTAAAAACGAAGTGAGGAAGAGGCAGGGGTATTTATTGTGGGAGTGAAAAACTGTACGCCCGAGGAAATCGGATGAACGTGCCCCTCGCCCTTCATTGGCTTGACATGTGTCACCCATGTACTGAGAGGTGGCGGTCGTGTAGGATCGTGGGTGAATAGATAAGTATTGTCGTGGGATGTGGAACGGTTTGAGCGGCAAAGCCGAAAATTCAGATAAGATAAGTTAAAAGTTTCGTTCGCAATTTCTTCAGTTGTCAAGGACACAGTGAAGATTTTGAACGAGTTTCAAATAGAACGCACATGAAGAATTTGTGAACAGACTGGGTTGAGTTTAGCATAGAGGGGGAAGGGTCCGATCACATTCACTTAGCAGAAGAAATCAACTTGAAGAATTAGCAATAAGTGAATGCTGTAGAGGACATAAACTCATATATATATATTCAAATGAAGAACAACATCGAAAAGAGTGAAGACAATGCAAGGTTGAAGAATTTGAAAAACTGAGGAATTTCAAAGACAAAGAAAAACTCAAATTGAAGATTTTCAACTTTGGTTGGTGGCGTAACCCACCGTATAAGAAAGCTGATTTGAGACACCGCATACAATAGTCGTAGGGCTCTGAGAATCAATTTCTTCATTAATTTCTTCACACTTAGAGGGTTAGTCTTCATTGATTGAAGAAATTTTTTACTTCGTGCATTGCGCATCTAAGTCATCAAGTCAGCATAAGTGTTAGGATGTGTGTCCATTTCAGAGAACATTCGAAGATTCTAGGATATTTAGCTCACACTGCAACTTGCTAAATCTCTTCTCATCCAAGGGCTTAGTGAAGATATCGGCCAGCTGGTCTTCAGTGCTAACGTGGTCGATGGAGATGTCGCCCTTCAACACATGATCACGAAGAAAATGGTGACGAATCTGGATGTGCTTGGTCTTCGAGTGCTGAACTGGGTTATGAGGAATCTTGATAGAACTTTGATTGTCGCAGTAGAGAGACACATTCTTCATGTTGACTCCATAGTCCTTAAGTGTTTGCTTCATCCATAGTAGTTGAGCGCAACATGATCCAGCAGCAATGTACTCAGCTTCTACAGTGGAGAGTGATACGCAGTTCTGTTTCTTCGAGGACCAACAGACCAAAGATCGTCTGAGGAAATGGCATGTGCCTGATGTTGACTTGCGGTCCACACGATCTCCATCATAGTCAGAGTCTGAATATCCAATGAGATCAAACAGAGAGCCCTTGGGATACCATAATCCAAGTGTTGGTGTGTGAGCTAGATATCGAAGAATATGCTTCACAGCCTTATGGTGTGATTCCTTCGGTGTAGCTTGAAATCGGGCACACATGCAAACACTAAGCATAATATCCGACCTAGATGCACATAGGTACAATAAAGAGCCAATCATGGAGCGGTATACCTTTTGATCGAAGTCTTTACCATTTTCATCAGTGCATAGATGGCCATTTGTGGGCATTGGAATATTGACCCCTTTGCAATCTTGCATGCCGAATTTCCTCAATACGTCCTTGAGGTATTTCTCCTGAGATATGAATATCCCATTGCGCTGTTGATGAATTTGAAGACCTAAAAAGAATTTCAGTTCTCCCGTCATAGACATTTGATATTCTTCACTCATCATATAGGTAAATTCATCACTGTATCGTTGGTCAGTACATCCAAAAATGATATCATCAACATAAATTTGGCACACAACCAATTCACCATCGTAAGATTTAGTGAAAAGAGTTGGGTCAAGTGAACCGGGTTTGAAGCCTTTCTTCATGAGGAATTCTTTCAAAGTATCATACCACGCCCGAGGGGCCTGCTTGAGGCCATACAGGGCCTTAATGAGTCTGAAGACTTTGTCAGGATGCTTTGGATCTTCAAAACCTAGGGGTTGAGCAACATATACTTCTTCCTCAAGCTTACAATTGAGGAATGCACTTTTCACATCAATTTGTTGTAAGATAATATCATGATGGTTAGCATAAGCAAGTAGTATGCGAATAGCCTCAAGTCTAGCAATAGGTGCAAAAGTTTCATCGAAGTCAATTCCTTCAACCTGTGTGTAGCCTTGAGCTACAAACCCTGCCTTATTCCTCACCACAAGGCCATTTTCATCTTGCTTGTTGTGGTAGATCCACTTTGTGCCAATAATGTTGTGCTTGAGAGGATCTGGATGTTTGACCAGTTCCCAGACGTTTGACCAGTTCTTGCATAGCTTGAATCCACTCAGGCTCAAGAAATGCTTCATCTACCTTAGTGGGCTCTGTGATAGAGACAAAAGCAAAGTGCCACAAAAGTTAGACAAATGTGAAGCTTTTGAGCGTGTGAGAGGACCTGGTGCTTCAGTGTCATCGATGATCTTCTCGATTTGCACTTTGTTTGCAATGCGAGGATGAGCGGGTTGTCTTCCAGGAATTTGATCCGCATTTTCTTCAGGCGCATTTTCCTCAGCACCATTTTCTTTAGGTGCGCCAACTCGAAGTTCATCATGTTCTGGAATGAATTCTTTAGCAGATTCTTCGGTGCAAATGACATCCTCAGTAGCCTTGAACTTGATAGATTCCTCAGGTGTTGGTTCATCTAACACATAAGGTAGGTGCTCTCTTTGCGAGCCATTAGTTTCATCGAACCGCACATCTACAGTTTCAACAACCTTGTGAAGAACGTTGTTGAAGACTTTGTACGTGTGCGAGTCCTTTCCGTAACCAAGCATAAAACCCTCATGTGCTTTTGGTGCAAATTTAGAATTGTGATGAGGATCTCTAATCCAACATTTGGCACTGAAGACTTTGAAGTTACTCACATTGGGTTTCTTGTCAGCGAGGAGTTCATAAGCAGTCTTCTTGAAGAATTTGTGAAGATATACTTTGTTGATGATGTGGCACGCAATATCAATAGCCTCAATCCAGAAACGATGAGGTGTATTGTATTCATCAATCATAGTGCAAGCCATCTCAACAAGAGTTCTGTTCTTGCGCTCCACGACGCCATTCTGCTGAGGAGTATAAGGAGCAGATAACTCATGAGTAATACCAAGTTCATCAAGATAGTCATCAAGACCAAAATTCTTGAACTCAGTCCCATTGTCACTTCTGATGTGCTTGATATTCACACCGAAGTTGGTTGAACTCCTTGAGGAAAATCGTTTGAAGACTTTGTGCACCTCATGTTTGTAAGTGACAATGTGCACCCATGTGTAACGAGAATAATCATCAACAATAACAAAGCCATATAGAGATGCATCAGTTGTAACAGCAGAATAATGAGTAGGACCGAAGAGATCCATGTGAATCAATTCAAATGGTCTAGTGGTAGTCATGATAGTCTTCACTGGATGCTTGGCCTTTGTCATCTTTCCAGCTTCACAGGCTCCGCACAAGTGATCCTTGAGGAATTTGACATTCTTAATGCCAGTGACATGCTTCTTCTTCGCAAGCGTGTGCAAATTCCTCATGCCAGCATGACCAAGTCGTCGATGCCATAGCCAGCCTTCTGAAGCTTTTGCAAGTAGGCATACGGCCGGTTGTGGTCCTGTAGAGAAATCAACAATGTACAAGTCTCCTCTCCTAAAGCCTTCGAAGACTTTGGAATTGTCAGCTTCCAATATCACAACACAACGATATTTGCCAAAGACAACAACCATATCAAGATCACAAAGCATTGAGACAGACATGAGGTTGTATCCTAAGAATTCGACAAACATGACTTTGTCCATGTGTCGATCCTTTGAGATCGCAACCTTACCTAGACCCAATACCTGACTTTTGCCTTTGTCAGCGAAGATGATATGCTTCAGATGCGACGATGATAAAGGAGCATCCATCAATAGATTCTTGTCACCAGTCATGTGATTCGTACATCCACTATCAAGGACCCACTCATTGGCTTTGGGTTGATCATCCTGCAGATGAATTAGTGCAACTTACAAACTCATATATTTCATCAGTGAAGAATATGACATCAATATCATCAGATCAATGGAACAGATAAACAGTATGAGGATGTGTGAAATGAAAGTTCATTTCATCATGATTAGCCTGCATCCTTTCAGGCACTGTTTAGGTCTCCAACAAATTCTTCAGACGTTTTAAGCACGTCTGGAGACCTGACCCTGCATAAAGGATTTGTTCTTTTTCTTCACCACCCACATCTGAAGGCGTGGCAAAGAATTCATCACTCTGCGAGCACCATATGAGAAAGATGGCATAGAAGCCAGTCCACTTTGTTTCACATAAGAGGGGTTAGATAAGTATATGAATAAGCAGAGAAATTCTTTGAGGACTTATGAACATAATGATTAGACGAATAATGATCATATTCATAGCCCTTAGCTCTACCCTATGAAACAGAGGGGTTAGCACGATGATGATCATATGAGGACTTTGATCCTTTTGAGGAATTTGATCCACGTGAGGAATTTGGTCTGTATGAGGACTTGGATCCATATGAAGAATTTGGTCCATATGAAGAATTTGATCTGGAGTTCCTATTCTTCACAGGTGGTGTCATGAGGACATTCACCTGAAGACTTTCAAGGCAACTTTTGGGAACCCAGATTTTCTTCATTGGGGAACTGTTCCTGCAGTTAGTGCCAACATATCTAGCAAATACTTCACCATTCTGATTTTTGAACAGTTTATAGTTGGAGTCAAATGACTCATCAGAAGAATGAGGAGATTCACATGTAAAGCCAGATAAATTGGATAGATCAACTGGAGGTCCCTTTGCAGCAACCCATGAGGTTTTGGGGTATTGCTTAGGCTTCCAATATGTTCCATCAGCATTGAGTTTCCTCTCAAAGGCAATACCCTCATTCCTTGGGTTCCTGTTGAGGATCTACTTTTTGAGCACATCACAAAGAGTCTGATGCCCTTTGAGGCTTTTGTACATGCCTGTCATGTACAATTCCTTCAGCCCTGCATCATCAGTGATACTAGCATTGACCTCAGATGAGGAATTAGTGATAGCAAAGACAGATGAAGAATTTGTAGCATTAGAAGCATTTGAACATTTACTTGAAGAATTAGTAGTTTCACATTCAATGCACTTCAGACATGGAGGAACAAATTCTTCTTGAGTAGCACTGATTTGTTGAGCAAGTAATGAATCGCGCTCCTTCTGAAGATCTTCATAATCCACTCTTAGGTTTCTTTGAAGAAATTCATAAGAAAGCTTCTTGATGCGGAGCATCCCTCGACCATCACCATGGACGCCACACCACCACCACAAGGACGGAGAGGACCGAGGACAAGAGATCGTGCACGTGCCATCGAGAACGAGGTGAACTCTTTCCTCTTCGAGTTTCATTCGGATTCACACAAGAGTCGGGTTCTACCTCAAATGGAAACTCTATGCGCTCGTAGGTACCGAGGAGAAGATCGTGAAGAGGCAAGGACGGATACACAAGCAACTATCGAGGAGGAGAAGGAAGAAGGATGCATGAGGTGCGAAGCAAGAGAGATCTCGTACCTCCCCGGGTGCCCGGCCACCCCCAGCCGCCGGCTGGCCTGGCCTTTGGCCACCCCGGGTGCCCGGCCACCAAGGGCCCGGGTGCCCGGCCCCGCCTGGGTGTTGCCCCCTTGCCGCCCCGGGTGCCCGTCCAACTGGCCCCGGGTGCCTGGCCCCTCCGGCTGGTGCTGCTGCCACCTTCCGGTGCCCGGTCCACCACACGCCGGGTGCCCGGCCCTGCCCAGCCGACCGCTTGCCTGGTCCGGGTGCCTGGGCCTTGGGCCCCCGGGTGTCCGGTCTCCCGCCTCCAGCCTCAGGGCGCCACCCCGGGTGCCCAGGCTTGGAACCCCCGGGTGCCCGGGCGACCTTCAGCCGGCCCCTGACCTGACCAGGTGCCTGGCCCCACTTTGCACCGGGTGCCCGGACCACTCCGAGGGCCTGCATGCCACTTTGGGTTTTTACCCCTGTATCCCCCTCTCTCCCTCTATTTTGTCCCTAGACTATATATACCCCTTCCCTAGCTCATTTAGAGGATGGCAAAGTATTTGATAGACATTTGTGAGCTTTGCTCCATGGATCCACTCCACTAGGAGATCAAGACCTCCTCTTGGAGTGACCAAACATCAAGACCTCCTCCTTGGTGAAGGATCCCCATCGTAGGATCATCAAGCCCTCATCTCCTTCATAGGATTTGGGATGAACTCTACCATGTATCTTATTTCCCTCTGATTGTTCATGTACCTTGTGGATCTTGTGTGTTTGTTAGTCTAGTGGATGTGTGATTTGGACTTGTTCTTGAGTGTTCCTCTTGTTTTCCCTCTTGTGTTCATCTTGTTCTTGGGGATTCCCCCTCCAATTCGTGAAAGATCTTCACTTAAGGTTCCACTCTACAACATCATGGTATCATGAGCCATGGTTTCTCACGAAATTGGAGCCCCCCATCTTGTTCTCTAGCCTAATTTTGTTGTGTTGTTCCCCAATTTCAAAAATTCCCCACCAAAAATAGCCCCAAATTTTTTTGTGATTTGTTAGTTTGATGAGATTTTGTTGGATTTGATCCATGAATTTGCTTGGTTTCAAGTGGATGTAGCATTCCCCCATCCATCTACACCTTTACCTCCACGAAATCCACCAATTAGTTGCATCTTCTCACGAATTTCCGCCCAAATCCGTCACCCCCGGGCACCCGGACCTCAAACC